>NW_027664053.1:0-46249 GCF_964034855.1 Anser brachyrhynchus
GGAATTTGGGGGGGATTAAGGGGGATTAGGGGGATTTGAGGACTTTAATGGACGGGGGAAGAACCGGGGTGTATATGGGGGGGGGTGAGGGGATGGGGGGGGGTCCAGGGATTAAACCGGGGGGGGTCCCAGCGCCGTGCCCCCCCCCAAAAACAACCTGCTGCGCCGCGCTGCTCCCCGAGGCCGAGGACATGACGATGAATTTGGTGGGGGGGGGGCGAGGGCTGGCTGGGGGTCCCGGGGCGCCCCACCAGGGTCTGCACCGGCAGCGTGATGGCGCTCGGCACCTTCAGCAGGCTGGGGGGGGGCGCGGGGGGGGGGCAGCCCCCCCGGACCCCCCCCCCCAGCCTGGCCTGCTGGGGGGCCTGCGACAGGGTCAGCGTGGGGCGGGGGCTGGGGGGGGGGGCAGGGGGGGGGTTACATTGATGTGTGTGTCCCCCCCCCCCATGCGTCCCCCATATTCCCCCATTCCGCCCCCAAAATGGACCTAAAGGACCCCCGTAACCCCCTTGGACACACCCCAGGACCCCCCCCAGGTCCCCCCCCACCCCCAAAATTTGCCCCCCCCCCCCCCACCTGGGTGATGGTCCGGGTGCTGTGGCTGACCTGCTGCGTCCCCCCTCTCCCCTCACCCCAATCTCCTCCAGGACCCCCATTCCCCCCTTATTTCCCCCCAGGACCCCCATAACCCCCCCAAGACCCCCCCTTGCCCCCCCCACCCCAAAATTCCCCCCCTCACAGACCTGGGTGATGGTCAGGGTGCTGCAGCTGACCTGCTGCATCCCCCTCACCCACCCCCATTCCCCGTTTCCCCTTCCCACCCCATCACCTCCTAACCCCCCAAGACCCCCCAAGACCCCCCCCCCTGCCCCCCCCCACCCCCAAAATTCCCCCCCCCCACCTGGGCGATGGTCAGGGTGGTGCGGTTGACCTGCTGCGCCCCCATTTCCTCCCTCTCCCCTCACCCCCAGGACCCCCGTTCCCCCCCTTATTTCCCCCCCCAGGACCCCCGTAACCTTCCCAAGACCCCCCCAAGGCCCCCCCCCTGCCCCCCCCCACCCCAAAATTCCACCCCCCCCCCCACCTGGGTGATGGTCAGGGTGGTGCGGTTGACCTGCTGCGCCTGCAGGGCCGCCTGCGCCCCGCGCCTTGACGACGTGGGTGCAGAGCAGGGCCCCCAGGTAGCCGAAGTCCCCCCGGTACGCCTCCTGGTTGTCGGGGGGGGGGCCGCATTTTCGCCAGCACGGGGGCGCAGTGCTTCTGCGGGGGGGGGGCACGGCCACGTCACCGAGCTGCGGGGGGGACGGGGACACCCCGAAAGGCCACCCCAGGGCACCCCGAGGTGGCCCCGTGTGATCCCCTAAGGGTGCCCCCCCCAAGTTATTTGCCCCCCCCCCCCGTTATCATTCCCCCCCCAAGTCGTCATTTGCCCCCCCCAGTTGTCATTTGCCCCCCCAACTTGTCATTTGCCCCCCCTAACTTGTCATTTGCCCCCTCAAGTTGTCATTTGCCCCCCCTAACTTGTCATTTTGCCCCCCCCAGTTGTCATTTGCCCCCCCCAAGTTGTCATTTGTCCCCCCCAGTTGTCATTCCCCCCCCAAGTTGTCATTTGCCCCCCCCAACTTGTCATTTGCCCCCCCCAAAATTGTCATTCCCCCCCAAATTGTCATTTGCCCCCCCCCCAAGTTGTCCCCATGTCCCCCCCGTGTCCGTCCGTCCCCCAAAGTGTCCCCACGCCCCCCCCCCCAAGGTGTCCCCATGTCCTGTGTCCCCCCTCAGGTGTCCCCACGTCCCCCCTCAGGTGTCCCCACGTCCCCCCAAAGTGTCCCCATGTCCCCAAGCCCCCCTGAGGTGTCCCCGCGTCCCCCCTGAGGTGTCCCCATATCCCCTCAAAGTGTCCCCAAGCCCCCCCAAGCTGTCCCAACGCCCCCCCAGAGAGTCCCCATGTCCCCTGAGGTGTCCCCCACATCCCTCCAGGGCTGTCCCTATATCCCCTGAGCTGTCCCCACGTCCCCCCAAAGCGTCCCCAAGCCCCCCCCAAGCTGTCCCCATATCCCCAAAGTGTCCCCAAGCTCCCCCTGAGCTGTCCCCAAGGCCCCCCAAATTGTCTCCAAGCCCCCCCAGAGTGTCCCCATGTCTCCTTAGGTGGCCCCATATCCCCCCAGGGCTGTCCCTATATCCCCCGAGAGTGTCCCCACGCCCCGCCAAAGTGTCCCCACGACCCCCGAGCTGTCCCCATATCCCCCAAGGTGGCCCCATATCCCCCCAGGGCTGTCCCTGTATCCCCCAAAGTGTCCCCAACCCCCCCCCAAAGTGTCCCCAAGCTCCCCCCGAGCTGTCCCCAAGGCCCCCCAAAGTGTCTCCAAGCCCCCCCAAAGTGTCCCCACGCCCCGCCAAAGTGTCCCCACGCCCCCCCTGAGGTGTCCCCCCCCCCCGTGCCCCCCCCCAGCCCACCAGCAGCAGGGTCTGCACGTGGTCGGCCCCGATCCTGTCGATGTTGCTGACCACGGGGCCCTCCAGGATGCTGCGCACACCGCTCGCCCCTCCGCCTGCAGCCGCGGCAGGATCAGCGTCTTGATCACCTGGGGGGGGCGCGTGTGACGTCACCGGGGGGCGTGACATCATCAGGGGGGTGTGACGTCATCGGGGGGTGTGATGTCATCGGGGGGGTGATGTCACTGGTGTGGGGTTTCACCGGGGGGAGATATGGGGCTGGGGAAGGGGGAATGGGGCGCGATGGTGGGGGAAAGTGGTGCTGGGGGGGGGGATTTGCGGACGTGGGGGGGGATTTAGGGATATAGGGGGGACTTGGGGGACACGGGGGGGACTCGGGGACATGGGGAGGATGTGGGGGGGGGGGGGACATTGGGGCCGTGGGGGGGGGGGGGGGCACGGGGGGTTGCTCACGTCATGGCCCAGCTCGGCCAGCCCCGCGATGGAGCCGTAGCGCGTGGTCCAGGGGGTCTTCTCGTCCACCCAGCTCTGGGGGCGCGGGGACAAGGGGGGGACATCACCCCACAGCCTGCCCCAACGGCCCCACAGCCTGCCCCACAGCCCCAATCCCACCCCACAGCCCCGATCCTGCCCCACACCCTGCCCCACAGCCCCGATCCCACCCCACACCCCTGCCCCGCAGCCAAAATCCCACCCCACAGCCCCAATCCCACCCCACAGCCCCAATCCTGCCCCACAAACCACCCCAAAACCCCCAATCCTGCCCCACAGCCCTGATCCTGCCCCATGGCCCCGATCCTGCTCCACATCCCCAACCCCAGCCCAAGGTCCCAATCCTGCCCCACAGCCCCAAACCTGCCCCATGGCCCTGATCCTGCCCCCCAACCTACCCCAAAACCCCCCGATCCTGCCCCAAAACCCACCCCCCGGCACCCCAACTCACCCCAAAACCACCAATCCTGCCCCAAAACCCGCACCCTGGCCCCCCAACCCACCCCAAAACCACCGATCCTGCCCCAAAACCCACCCCCCGGCACCCCAACTCACCCCAAAAACACCGATCCTGCCCCAAAACCCACCCCCCTGGCACCCCAACCCACCCCAAAACCACCAATCCTGCCCCAAAACCCACCCCCCGGCACCCCAACCCACCCCAAAAACACCGATCCTGCCCCAAAACCCACCCCCCCGCACCCCAACCCACCCCAAAACCACCAATCCTGCCCCAAAACCCGCACCCTGGCCCCCCAATCCACCCCAAAACCCCCGATCCTGCCCCAAAACCCACCCCCCGGCACCCCAACCCACACCAAAACCACCAATCCTGCCCCAAAACCCGCACCCTGGCCCCCCAATCTACCCCAAACCACCAATCCTGCCCCAAAACCCGCACCCTGGCCCCCCCAATCCACCCCAAAACCCCCGATCCTGCCCCAAAACCCCGCACCCCGGCCCCCCAACCCACCCCAAAACCACCAATCCTGCCCCAAAACCCACACCCCGGTCCCCCAACCCACCCCAAAACCACCAATCCTGCCCCAAAACCCGCACCCCGGTCCCCCCAACCCACCCCAAAACCACCAATCCTGCCCCCAAAACCCCGCCCCCCCGCCCTCCAACCCGCCCCAAAACCACCAGTCCTGCCCCAAAACCCACCCCCCGGCACCCCAACCCACACCAAAACCACCAATCCTGCCCCAAAACCCCGCACCCTGGCCCCCCAATCCACCCCAAAACCCCCGATCCTGCCCCAAAACCCACTCCCCGGCACCCCAACCCGCCCCAAAAGCCCCAATCTTGCCCCGAAACCCACGATCCTGCCCCAAAATCCCTGATCCTGCCCCGAAACCTTGGTGAAGGTCTTGGTGATGCGGGACTGGATGTTGTTGGTGGTGGTGCTGAAGTTCTTGCACACCTGGGCCACCAGGCGGGCGGCGAAGTCCCGCAGCGCCCAGTGGTTGTCCACGTCAGGGCGCAGGCAGAGCTGGCGGCTGACGATGCACGTCATGACGGCGGGGATGAGCTCGTGCAGCTGGGGACAGGTGGGGACATTTGGGGACACGTTGGGGACATGTCGGGGACATTTGGGGACACGGCATGGGCATGGGATTCAGCCACGGGGGATGCAAAGGGCTCGGGGACAGCCCCACGTCGTGGGGTGGGGTGGCTGACAATGCAGGTTGTGGTGGCGAGGATGAGCTTCTGAGGCTTGGGGACATTTGGGGACGTTTGGGGACACTCTGGGGACATTTGGGGACACATTGGGGACAAACTGGGGACACAGCACGGGCACAGGACTCAGCTATGGGGGACACAAAATGCTTGGGGACAGCCCCACGGCACGTCAAGGACAGAGCAGGCAGCTCACGACACACATTGTGACGGTGGTGACAAGCTTGTGGGGGACATTTGGGGACATCTGGGGACAGGAGCCTCCGGGGCAGCCCCACTCACGTATTTCTCCAGGTAGAGCGTGGGATTGTCCATCAGCGCCTTCACCATGCGCATGAGGTAGATGAGCAGCGCCAGGTTGTTCTGCACCACGTTGACACGGACCTGGAGGGGACAATGACATCAGGGAGGGGACAATGACATTGGGAAAGGGACAATGACATCGGGGAAGGGACGGGGACAGGGCCACAGGGTGCTCACCCCCCTCAGAGATGAAGGTGCTGAATCGTGGCAGCATCTGGTAGAGGCCGGGGTCGGTGGCGATGCTCTGCAGGGCCTCCTGTGGGGACACGGGGACGTCACCACCAGGGGACACCAGGAGGGATATGGGGACAGGGGGGTGTCACCACTAAGGGACAGCAGGAGGGTATCAGGATATGGGGGGGGGTCACCACGAGGGGACACCAGGAGGGACATCAGGATATGGGGACGTCATCGTGAGGGGCATGGGGATGTCACCATGAAGGGACACCAGGACATGGGGATGTCACCGCAAGGGGACAGGAGGGACATCAGGTGAGGGGACACTGGGACACAGGGATGTCACCACGAGGGGACACCGGGACTTGGGGACATCACCGTGAGGGGACACTGGGACATCGGGATGTCACCGCAAGGGGACAAGGGGATGTCACCCGAAGGGGACGCTGGACATGGGGACATCAGCGTGAGGGGACACAAGGACATCACCGCAAGGGGACACCGGGATGTCACTGAGGGGATATGGGGACATCACTGCGAGGGGACACAGGGCCATGGGGTTGTAACCATGAGGGGGACATCAGGATGTCACTGAGGGGACACCAGGACATGGGGGACACGGAGCTGTCACCACAAGGACCCATGGGGATATCACCAAGTGCCCACGGTGCCACTACCGATCCAACAGGGGCACAATGGCATCCCCCATACGAAAGGAAAAAGCTTGAGGGGGGGGAAACGATTCTTTGGGGTGAAAACGGGTTTTTGGGGGGGCCAGGCGGGGGACGCACGGCACGCTTGGCCTCGCAGGAGCCGACGCAGGCCTCGGTGATCTCCTTGTAGTAGAGCTGCTGCTCCACTGACAGCTCGTGCACGCTGCGGGGCTTGAGGCGCAGCGGGGCCCCCCTCCAGCAGCGGGCCCTTCTTCTCCTTGCCTGGGGGACACGGGGGACACTGGTGACAACGCGTCCCTGTGTCCCCGTGTCCTTGTGTCCCCGCGGGGCCACCCGCAGCTGTCCCACAGGGACCCCAAGGGGCACCCAGCTCCCCACAAAATGGCCACCGGGGGGTCTGGGGCTGCCCAGTGTCACCAAGGGCTGTCCTCAGAGTCCTCACGGAGCACAAAATGGCCCCAAATGTCTCCAAATGTCCCTAAAAGGTGTCATGACCTGACCTGAGAGTCCCCACGGAGACCAAAATGTCCCCATGTCCCCAAAGGCCCTGAGAGGCACCGAGCTCCCCACAAAATGGCCATCAGGGAGTCTGGGGCTGCCCAATGTCACCAAAAGCTGTCCTCAGAGTCCTCACGGAACACAAAATGGTCCCAAATGTCCCTAAAATGTGTCATGACCTGTCCTGAGCTCCCCTATGGAGCCCAAATTTTCCCCAAATGTCCCCAAGGGCCCTGAGGGGCACCCAGCTCCCCACAGAATGGCTGCCGGGGGGTCTGGGGCTACCCAATGTCAACAAGGCCTGTCCTCAGAGTACCCACAGAGCACAAAATATACCCAAATGTCCCTAAAATGTGTCATGACTTGACCTGAGAGTTCCCACGGAGCCCAAAATGTCCCCATGTCCCCAAAGAGCACCAAGCTCCCCACAGAATGGCCGCCCAAGACCCCCAAGGCCTGTCAGAGTCCCCACGGAGCACAAAATTTCCCCAAATGTCCCTAAAACATGTCATGGCCTGTCCTGAGCTCCCCTATGGAGCCCAAAATGTCCCCATGTCCCCAGGGTCACTGAGGGGCACCAAGCTCCCCACAAAATGGCCACCCAATGCTCCCAAGGCCTGTCAGAGCCCGCACGGAGCACAAAATGTCCCCAAATGTCCCCTAAAATGTGTCATGGCCTGTCCTGAGTGACAGCACAGAGCCCAAAATGTCCCCAAAGTGTCTCAAGGCCTGTCATGGAGCCCCCCATGGAGCCCAAAATGGCCCCAAATGGCCCTAAAATGGGTCATGGTCTGTCCTGAGTGCCCCAGAGCCCAAAATGGTCCCAAAATATCCCAAAATACCCAAAAGAACCCCCCAAAACACCCCATAGCCCCCCAAACACCCCATGTCCCCCCCAAACATGCCATAGCCCACCCAAAACACCCCATAGTCCGCCCAAATGCCCTCATATCTCACCAAAACACCCCGTAGCCCCCCAAACATCCTCTAGCCCCCCCAAACACCCTAAATCCCCTCCAAAACCCAAAGCCCTCCCAAACACCTCCACAGCCCCCCCAAAACACCCCACAGCCCCCCCAAAAACACCCCATACCCCCCCAGACACCCCATATCCCCTCCCAAACACCCCGTAGCCCCCCAAAAACACCCCAAAGCCCCCCCAAACACCCCACAGTCCCCCCAAAATCCCCCCCCCGGCCCTACCCTTGCCGTCGGGGGTGGTCGTGCTCTGCCCCTTGCCCTTCAGGGCCCCCTCGTCCTCCTGCCCAGGCTTGGCGGACTTGAGGGGCTCGGTGGCCTCGGCCTTCTGCTGCTCCTTCGGGGCTGTGGGGGGGCAAATCCCAATGGGGGGGGCAAATCCCAATGGGGGGGGCACATCTACCCCGGGGGGGCACATCTGCCCCAAGGGGGACAAAGCTGCACCAAGGACGCGGGGGTAAATCGATCCAAGGGGAGCAGAACTGCCCCTGGGTGGGGAAATTTGCCACCCCCGGGGGGAATTTGCCCCCCCCAGGTGGGGTAAATTTAAATCTGGGGAGTAAGTTTACTCCTGGGGGGGTAATTTTAAAATTAAGGGGGGTAAATTTACACCCAGGGGGACAAATCTGCCACTGAGAGGGGCAAATGTGCTGCTAGGGGGGTAAATCGACTCACATAATAAACAGATCTGTACGTATCTGCTACGTGGGGGGTAAATTTAGCCCGGGGGGGGCAAATTTGAGTCATGGGGGGGCAAATCTGCCTGTTGAAATTGCAGATGGAGCCTGGGGTGGGGGCAAATCTAAGCTGGGGGGAGGAGGGCAAAGTTAATGCTGGTGGAAATGAATCTGCCCCATAGGGAGCAAATCTGTCTCCGGGGGGGTAAATATACCTCCGGGGGAGGGGCAAATTTACCCTGGGGGGGGCAAATCCTGGTGCCCCCACTCACCTGGGGGGGGGTTCTCGGGGATGGCCGGCTGCACTCCCTCGATGCTGAGCCAGTGAGCTGGGCACGGGTAAGGCACAGGGGTGAGAAAGGTGGGGGGGTCCCCCCAAAATGCACCCCCAGAGCCCCCCTAAACCTCCCAGAGCCCCCCCAACACCCCCAGAGCCCCCACAAATACCCCCAGAACTGCCCCAAACACCCTCCAAACGCCCCCCAGAGCCCCCCGAACACCCCCAGAGCCCCCCCAAGACCCCCTAAAAGCCCCCCAAACTCCCTCAGAACTGCCCTGAACCCCTCCAACCCCCCCAAAACCCCCCAGAGCCCCCCCAAACACCCTCCAGAGCCCCCTAAACCCCCCAAGCCCCCCAAAGGCCCCCTAAAAGCCCCCAAAACTCCCCCAAAACTGCCCCAAACACCCCCCAGAGCCCCCAACCCCCCCAAAAGCCCCCAAAACTCCCCCAAAACTGCCCCAAACACCCCCCAGAGGCCCCTAAACCCCCAAGCCCCCCAAAGGCCCCCTAAAAGCCCCCAAAACTCCCCCGAAACTGCCCCAACCCCCCCCAAGCGCCCTAAACCCCCCCGAGTCCCCCCCAAACCCCCTATAACCCCCCAGAGCCTCCCAAAGGCCCCCCAAAAGCCCCCCAAACTCCCCCAGAACCGCCCCGAACCCCTCCAGGACCCTCCCCGACCCCTCCCCAGCCCCCCCCCCCCGACGCCCCCGCCCAAGCCCACCCTTGAGGCAGACGTCGAGGGGCACGCGGGGCAGGGGGGTGTTGATGATGTCGCTCAGCTCCACCTCCTGCTCCTCGTAGAAGTGCAGCTCGCGCCCCCCCCCGCTGGCGTAGCGGAAGGGCAGGAACTCCCGCGCGTGGAAGCCGTACAGCGGCTGGGGGGGGCCAGGCATCAGGACCCCCCCCCAAACACCCCCAGAGCCCCCCGGTGTCCCCCAGAGCCCCCCAATATCCCCCAGACCCACCCAATACCCCTGAGACCCCCTCCAATATCCCCCAGACCCCCCTGATATCCCTGAGACCCCCCCCATGTCCCCCAAGCTCCCCCAGTTTCCCCCAGGCCCCCCCAATATCCCTGAGACCCCCCCCGATATCCTCCCCAACCCCCCCCAGACCCCCCTGCTGTCCCCCCAAAACCCCCAAGACCCACCCCCCAATGTCCCCCAGACTCCCCCAGGACCCCCCCGATGTCCCCCAGACCCCCCCAATACCTTTGACCCCCTTAACGTCCCTGAGCCCCCCCAAATGTCCCCAAAACCCCCCAATATCCCCCCACCCCATGTCCCCAAGCCCCCCCCGTGTCCCCAAGCCCCCCCATCATGTCCCCAAACCCCCCAATATCTCCCCCCATGCCCCAAGCCCCCCCCAATGTCCCCCAAACTCCCCAATATCCTCCCACCCTGTGTCCCCACCCCCCCCAAATGTCCCCAACCCCCCCCAAAATGTCCCCAAGCCCTCCTCCGTGTCCCCAAGCCCCCCTCCCATGTCCCCATGCCCCCCCGTGTCCCCAAGCCCCCCACAATGTCCCCAATATCCCCCACCCCATGTCCCCAAGCCCCATAAACGTCCCCAAAACCCCCCAATATTCCCCCACCCCATGTCCCCAAGCCCCACCCCGTGTCCCCAACCCCCCCCACAATGTCCCCAACCCCTCCCCAATGTCCCCACGCCCCCCCCCGTGCCCCCACCTCGACGTTTTTCAGCTTCAGCGCCAGGTCGATGTCCCCCGTGGTCAGGCGGCGCCGCTTGCCCATGTGCATGAACTTGAGCGCGTCCTGGGGGCGGGGGGGACATTGGGGACAGTTGGGGACACCCCCACCCTGGGGGACAACCCCCCCCCTTGTCCCTGTCCCCTCTCCGCCCCCCTCCCCAGCGTGCCCCCGTTTGTCCCTATCCCATCCGGCCCCGAGCCCCCGGCCCTGTCCCCATGTCCCCCCTACCCTCGCTGTCCCCCCCCCCCAGCCGTGTCCCTTTGTCACCCCCTGTCCCCCCCATCCCTGTCCCCCTGTCCCCGCTGTCCCCAAACCCGGGTGACCCAAGGGCTCGGCCCCCTTTGTCCCCCCACCCCTGTCCCCATCCCCTCACCTGTCCCCACCCGGTGTCCCCATCCCCTTGTCCCCCTGTCCCCACCCCCACTCCCCCTGTCCCCAATGTCCCCGTCCCCATCTCCACTTGTCCCCAATGTCCCCCCATCCCCATCTCTCCTTGTCCCCAGTGTCCCCAAATGTCCCCCCGTCCCCATCCCTATTTCCTCTTGTCCCCGGCGTCCCCGTCCCCAACCCCATCTCCCCTTGTCCCTGATGTCCCCGCTGTCCCCAGTGCCCCCCCGTCCCCATCCCCATTTTCTCTTGTCCCCGATGTCCCCCTGTCCCTGTCCCCAGTGTCCCCACTGTCCCCCCATCCCCGTCCCTATTTCCTCTTGTCCCTGGTGTCCCCCCGTCCCCATCTCCCTTTGTCCCTGCTGTCCCCATCCTCATCTCCCCGTGTCCCCAGTGTCCCCCCATCCCTGTCCCTATTTCCTCTTGTCCCCACTATCCCCAGTGTTCCCCCATCCCCATCTCCCCACGTCCCCGCTGTCCCCACTGTCCCCCTGTCCCCATCCCCATCTCCCCGTGTCCCCACTGTCCCCCCATCCCCGTCCCCATCTCCCGCTGTCCCCCTGTCCCCAACCCCACGTCCCCCTGCCCCCACACTGTCCCATCCCCATCCCCATTTCCTCTTGTCCCCAGTGTCCCCCCGTCCCGTTCCCATCTCCCCGTGTCCCCAAGGTCCCCGAGGTCCCCGCTGTCCCCACCTGGGCCACCTCCTTGAGGCGGTAGCTGGCCTCGTCGGCCAGCAGCTGGCACGTGTCCTCGGGGACCTGCGCCATGCCCATGGCCTCGGCCATCACCTTCATCGACTCGGCCGGCAGCAGCGTCTGGCTCAGCTTCGGCTTCTTCTCCTCCGCCATCCTCCTCCTCCTCCTCCTCCTCCTTCTCTTTTTCCTCCTCTTCTTCCTCCTGCCTCTCTTCTTCCTCCTCCTCCTCTTCTTCTTCCTCCCAGGAGGGCCTAAATAAAGAGGAAAAAGTCAGCCGGGGGGGGAGAGATTCTAAATAAAAGACAAGAGGTTTAGGGGGAGTGGCCCTAAATAAAGGACAAAGTGTTTATGTGGGGCCCTAAATAAAGGACGAGAGGTTTACGGGGTTCCTAAATAAAAAACAAGAGGTTTATGGGGGATCCTAAATAAAGGACGAGGCGTTTGGGGGAGAAAGACCCTAAATAAAGGACAAGATGGTCGTGAGGGACCCTAAATAAAAAATAAGGTTATGGGGGACCCTAAACACAGAACAAGGTGTTTATGGGGGACCCTAAATAAAGGACAAGGTAATCATGGCGGACCCTAAATACAGAACAAGAAAAGCCCTAAGTAAAAGACAACAGGTTTACGGGAGACCCTAAATAAAGGACAAGGTGGTCACGGGAGGAGTAAGACCCTAAATAAAGGACAAGGTGATCATGGGGGACACCCTAAATAAAAGGCAAGATGGTCACGGGAGGAGGGAGACCCTAAATAAAGGACAAAGTGTTATAGGGGACCCTAAATAAAAGACGAGGTTTACGGGGGACGCTAAATAAGAACGAGGTGGTCATGGAACGGGGGAGACCCTAAATAAAGGACGACGTTATGGGGGGACCCTAAATAAAGGGACTAGGTGTTCAGGGGAGGACCCTGAATAAACAAAAAGGTGATCATGGGGGACCCTAAATAAACACTGAGGTGATCTTGGGAGGGGAAGGACGCTAAAAAAACGACAAGAGATTTGTGGGGAACCCTAAATAAAGAATAAAGTGTTTATGGGGGACCCTAAATAAGAGACAACAGGTTTATGGGGGACCCTAAATAAAACATAAGTCGTTGGGGGGGGGGGACAGGACCCTAAATAAAGAACAAGGTGTTTATGGGAGACCCTAAATAAAGGAAAAGATGGTCATGGGAGAGGGAGACCCTAAATAAAACACCAAATGTTCACGGAGGAGGGACCCTAAATAAAACATAAGATGTTTGGGGGGGAGAGACCCTAAATAAAGGACAAAGTATTTGGGGAGGGGGACCCTAAATAAAGGACAAGATGGTCACAGGGAGCGGGGAGACCCTAATTAAAGGACAAGGTGATCATGGGGGACCCTAAATAAAAGACAAGAGGTTTGGGGGGGGGGGGGGGGGAGGACACGACACCCTAAATTGAAGGCCAAGGTGTTTGGGGGGGGACCCTAAATACAGGACGAGGTGTTCACGGGGGACCCCAAATACAGGACGAGATGTCTGGGGGGACACCCTAAATACCGGGAGCTCAAGGGGGGGACCCCAAAATTGGGTGTACGGGGGGGGAGGGGCCCTAAATACCGGCAGTTTAAGGGGGGGGACCCCAGAATTGGGTGTATGGGGGTCCCGGAACCAAGGAGGGGGGGAACCCTAATGCCGGGACCTCAAGGAGGGGGGACCCCGATACCGGGCGCACACGGAGGGGGGACCGCAATACCGGAAGCACACGGGGAGAGGGGAACCCCGTTACCGGGCGCGCCCCGGGGCCCAGCGCCGCCCCCCTCACGCCGCCTCCCCGCTGCCCGCCGCCATCTTGGCTCCGCCGCCGCTCCGCCGGGTCCTGGCAGGGGGAAAAAGCGACGGGGAGTCACCGGCCTCGAGCGCCGCGGCGCTTTCCCCGCGGCCGCCAATGCTGCTCACTACCGCCCTGCCAGGACCTGCGCGGCGGCGGCAGCGGGGCGGGCTCTGCGCATGCGTAAGGCTCCTCGGCGGGAGGGGCGGGGGAGCGCTGCGCATGCGCGGTGGCTTCATCGCTGTTCCCTTCGCGGGGGCCCGATTCTGGCCCTGCCGAGGCCTTGGAGTGGCGACACCGGAACCCTCCGGAACCCCCCCGGGACTCTGCGGGAAACTCCGAGGCCCCCGGGACAAGGTGAGGAAGGGAAGAGCATGAAAACGCCTTTTGGGGTATTTTGTCCCTCGCCGCTTGCCGTCTTCCCCCCCAAGATGGCGGCGCCCATGCGCGAGGGGCGGGTTCTGTTTCCAAGATGGCGGCGCACAGGCGGCTTCGCTTTAAAGATGGCGGCGCCCGGGGGGGGGGGCGGAGTTCCGCCGTATTGTGGAGGATGGGGGAAAAATGGGGGGGGGTGAGGGGGACGACAATTGGGGTCGGGGGGGATTACTGGGGTCCTGGGGGGTGATGGGGGGGGGCACTGGGGGGGGGAGACGACAATTGGGGTCCTGGGAGGGCCGTGGGGGGGGACATAAAGATAATGGGGATTACTGGGGGGGAGCACTGGGGGAATGGGGGGGGGATTGGGGGGACAATTGGGGTCAGGAGGGGACCGTAGGGGTGAGGGGGGGGGGGCATTGGGGTCCTGGAGGTGATTGGGGGGCCATTGGGGTCATTGGGGGGGGGCAATTGGGGTCCTGGGGGGCCACGGGGGGGCCCATTGGGGTCATGGGGGTGATTGGGGGGATATTGGGCGCTGGGGGGGGTCATTGGGGTGAGGGGGGGACCATTGGTGTCATGGGGATGATTGGGGGGGTCACTGAGGTGATGGGGGGGGTAATTGGGGTCATGGGGAGGGGGGGGCATTGGGGTCCTGAGGGGTGCCAGGAGCCACCCTTGGGGTCCCCGAGGGGCCATAGGATCCCCTGGGGGCCCTCCCTCACCCCCTCCCCTCCCCTCCCCTTCTGCAGCCTGATGACCTCTGACCTCTGACGACCCCCCCCCCCCCCAAAAAAAAAAAAAAAATGCTCCCGGGGGTGCGCACAGCACCCTTGGGTGCCCGCGAGGTGCCAGGCACCCCGTACAGCGTGCGGGTGCTGCAGGAAGGCTACAGCCACCCCCGAGGACGAGGACGGCTCCTTCCTCGCCGACTGCTCCATCACCCTCATCCGGGGGGGGCCTGTCACCGCCCTGGTGGACACGGGGGGGCCGTGGGGCCGCCAGCGCCTGCTGGCCGAGCTGGAGGCAGCCGGGACCCCCCCGGAATCCGTCACCCACGTGCTGTGCACCCACGGCCACTCGGACCATGTTGGCAACCTCAACCTCTTCCCCAAAGCTTGGGTGCTGGTGGGCTTCGACCTCAGCCGGCCTGGGGGGGTCGGTGGTGCCGGGGGGGGGGGGGCGTTTCATCCCCCTGGATTTGGCGCGGGGGGTCCCTTACGCCCCCGACCCGGGTTACGTGGAGGTGCTGCCCACCCCGGGCCACGTGCGGGCCCACGTCAGCGTGGCGGTGCAGGGCACGGCGCTGGGCACCGTGGTGGCGGCGGGGGACTTGTTCGAGAGGGAGGGGGACGCGGGGGTGTGGGGGGCGCTGAGCAAGGACCCCCCCCGAGCAGGAGCGGAGCCGCGCCAGGGTGCTGGAGGTGGCCGACGTGGTGGTGCCGGGCCACGGGGCGCCCTTCCGCGTCTTCAGGGAGGGGGGGTCATGAAAACAACCCCCCCACCACCCCCACCCCATCCCCAGGGTGGTCTCGAGGAGGGTGGGGACCCCGGGGGGTGTCCCCAAGGGAAATGGGACCCCCGGGGGTGTCCCCAGGGAGAAGGAGAGCCCCCCCCCCCCCAGGGATGTCCCCAAGGAAGAGGAGAGACCCCCTGGGGGTGTCCCCAAAGGGACAGGGGAGCGCCCCCCCCCCCCAGGCGTGTCCCCAAGGGAAATGGGACCCCTGGGGGTGTCCCCAAAGGGACAGGGGAGACCCCCCCCCAGGGGTGTCCCCAAGGGATGGGAGGGATTTGGGGATGTCCCCCCAGGGGAGACCCCCCCCCCGGACGTCCCCAAAGAAAATGGGACCCCGGGGGTGTCCCCAAGAAAGAAGGGAGACCCCCAGGGATGTCCCCAACCCCCCCGCCCCCCGAAGCCGCCCCCAAGGGAAGGGACAAGGCCTGAGGACACCCCCCAGGGACAGCAGAGCCCCAGCGGGCACCCCCAAGGCCTCGAAGACCCCCGGACCCCCCCCCCCCGAAAGGAAATAAAGGCCCCGAGCAGCCCCCCCCATAGTGCTGCCTCTCATTGGGGTGACGAGGGGGACCTCGGGGTGTCCCCAGTGATGGGGAGGGGGGATTGGGGGGGTCCCAGTTTGGGGAGGGGTACTGGGAAGGGGTCCCAGTTTGAGGGGGAATTGGGGGGGTCCCAGTATGGGGGGGGGGGTACTTGGGGGGGGTCCCAGTTTGAGGGGGGAAATTGGGGGGGAGGTCCCAGTATGGGGGGGGGACTTGGAGGTGGGTCCCAGTTTGGGGGGGAATTTGGGGGGGTTCCAGTATGGGGGGGGGTACTGGGAGGGGGACCCAGTTTGGGGGGAGAATTGGGGGGGGTCCCAGTTTGGGGGGGGGTTCTGGGGGGGGTCCCAGTATGGGGGGGGGGTACTGGGAGGGGGTCCCAGTTTGGGGGGGAATTGGGGGGGGTCCCAGTATGGGGGGGGGACTTGGAGGTGGGTGCCAGTTTGGGGGGGAATTTGGGGGGGTTCCAGTATGGGGGGGGGGTACTGGGAGGGGGTCCCAGTACGGGGGGGGCACTGGGGGGGGGTCCCAGTTTAGCAGGGGGCGCGGGGACAAGGAAGAGGAGGGCGCGCGCGTTATGCAAATCACCTCGTTAATATTCACGTAAGGCCACGCCCCCCTCTTCCCGCTGCGCGCTCTCCCATTTGTGGGGGGGAGGGTGGAGGGGCGGGGCGTGGTGGGTGATGGACGGGGCTCTGAGCCAATCGGGCGGAGGGATGGGAAAGGGGCGGGGCGCAGCGGTCAGCTGACCGGGGCCGGAGAGGGGAGATGGTGAGCGGGGAACTGGGAGGCACTGGGGGGAAACTGGGGGGAAACTGGGAGAACTGGGGGGCACTGGGAGAACTGGGGGAGAAACTGGGGGCACTGGGATGGGGAACCGGGAGAACTGGGGGGTACTGGAGGGAAACTGGGAGACACGGATGGGGAACTGGGAGACTGGGGGGAAACTGGGAGAACTGGGGGGCACTGGGAGAACTGGGGGGAACTCGTTGGGAACTGGGGAGAAACTGGGGGGAAACTGAGAGAACTGGGAGGCACTGGGATGGGGGCACTGGGAGGACTGGGGGGAAACTGGGATCACTGGGGGGAAACTGGGATCACTGGGGAGAAACTGGGGCAATTGGGATGTGAAACGGGGGGCACTGAGGAGAAACTGGGGTGAAACTGGGAGAACTGGGGGGAAACTGGGGTGAAACTGGGTGAACTGGGGGGCAACTGGGGGCACTGGTTGGGAACTGGGAGAAACTGGGAGAGCTTGGCGGCACTGGGATGGGGAACTGGGGGGCAACTGGGGGCACTGGGGAGAAATGGGGGAAACTGGGAGCCTGGGGGGCACTGGGAGGAGTGGGCCACCAGCGGGGGGGGCACTGGGGGTGGCGGTGACGTGTCCCCCCCTGTCCCCAGACGACGGCGCTGACGCAGGGCCTGGAGCGCGTCCCCGACCAGCTGGGCTACCTGGTCATCTGTGATGGCGCCGTGCTGGCCGTGAGTGGGGACACTTGGGGACATTTGGGGACCTTTGGGGACACCTGGGGACATTGGGGGACATCTGGGGACGTTGGGGGACACTTGGGGACATGTGGGGACGTTGGGGACGGGGATATTTGGGGACACGGGGGATGTTTGGGGACCTTTGGGGACACTTGGGGACAGATTTGGGGACAGGGACATTTGGGGACATTGGGGACACTTGTGTCATCCGGGGACACTGGGGGACGGGGATATTTGGGGACATTGGGGATATCTGGGGACCTTTGGGGACACTTGGGGATGTTTGGGGACATTTGGGGGACAGGGATATTTGGGGACATTGGGGATGCTTGGGGACACTTGGGGATGCTTGGGGACACCTGGGGACCCTTGGGGACATCTGGGGACCTCTGGGAATGTTTGGGGACATCTGGGGACACTTGGGGATGGGGATATTTGGGGACATCGGGGTCATTTGGAGACGTTTGGGGACATCTGGGGATGTTTGGGGATGTTTGGGGACATTTGGGGACATTGGGGACAGCTGGGGATATTTGGGGACATTTGGGGATGGGGACAAAGAACACGGGGACTTTTGGGGACGGGGGGAGAAGGACGAGGAGCTTTTGGGGACTGGGACAAGTGGCCTTTGGGGACGGGGGGACAGGGGACAAGGGGCCCTTGGGGACAGGGAGGAGAAGGGACAGAGGGACGGGGCTTTGGGGACAAGGGGACCTTGGTCACCAGGGTCCTGAGGGACGGGGACACTCAGATGCTTGGGGACACTGGGTGGGGACAGGGGGACGCTGGGGTTTGGGGACACCAGGGTTTGGGGACAAGGGGACACCAGGGTTTGGGGACATGGGGACACTGGGGCATGGGGACACCGGGGTTTGGGGACACTGGGGCATGGGGATGAGGGGACACTGGGGTTTGGGGACGGGGGACATTGGGGTTTGGGGACATGGGGACACCGAGGTTTGGGGACATGGGGCCACGGGGATTTGGGGACGTTTGGGGACACTTGGACGGGGATGTTAGGGGCCATTTTGGGGACGAGGGGACGCTGGGGTTTGGGGACAGGGGGCCTCGTTGGGGACATCGGGGACCCGCGTGTGACGCGGCTGTCCCCAGTCGGCGGGGGACCTGGAGAACGACGAGCGCACGGCCACCGTCCTGGCGGGGCTGGTGGCCACCGCCTGCGGGCTGCGGCTGCCCCGCGGCCACCAGCCGCCCTTCCGCCGCCTCTCGGGTGAGTGACAGCCCTGTCCCCAAGGGGGTGGCACTGCCGCCGCTGTCCCCAAGGGGGTGGCACTGCCGCCGGTGGCCCCAAAATGGAGGTGGCCCCGTGTTTGTCCTGTCCCCATGGTGGCAGTGCCACCGCCGGTGTCCCCAGGGGGGTGGTGACCCCCTATTTGTCCTGTCCCCGTAGTGGCACCGCCACCGGTGTCCCCAGGCTGGTGGCACTGCCATGGGTGTCCCCAATTTGGCAGTGACCCCGTATTTGTCCTGTCCCCAAGGTGGCACTGCCACCAGTGTCCCCAGGGTGGTGGCCCCGTGATCATCCTGTCCCCACAGTGCCAGTGCCACCGGTGTCCCCAAGGAGATTTTGGTGGCCCTGCTGTCCCCCTGTCCCTGCTGTCCCCGTGGTGGCACTGCCACCGGTGGCCCCAGGGTGATGCCAGTGTCCCTTTTGTCCCCCTGTCCCCAGGGTGGCAGTGCCATCGGTGTCCCCAGGGTGGTGGCACCGCCACCAATGTCCCCAGGACAACGTCAGTGTCCCCGCTCTCCCCGTGCCCCCGGTGTCCCCGGTGCGGTGGCAGTGTCCCCACACCCGTCCTGTCCCCGGGGGGGCGGGGGGGGTGGTGGCAGTGCCCCAGGTGTCCCCAACGTCCCCGCTGTCCCCGCAGTGGTGTTCGGGGACCACTCGCTGCTCGTCACCGCCTCGGCCCAGAAGCTTTTTGTGGTGAAGCGCCAGAACCGCGCCCAGGAGCCCGCCACCGCCTGAGCCGCCGCGTCCCCAAGGCCACCGCCGCGTCCCCAAGGCCACCGCCGCATCCCCAAGGCCTCCGCCACATCCCCTGGCGTCACCCCCGCGGGGGCCCAGGCAATAAATGGTGTCCCCGTGTCCCCAAATCGGCCTCGTTTTTTTTTTTGGGGGGGGGGGGGGAATGCGGCGTTTTGGGGACGGCGGGCTTGGCCCCTTCCCGGGTGACACGGCTGTCCCCACGTCACCGTCATGGTGTCACTGTCACCGTGTCACTGTCACCACCACATTGTCACCATCCCAGTGTCACTCTCACCACCCTGGTGCCATCCCAGTATCCTTGTCACAATCCCAGTGTCACTGTCACCACCCCAGTGCCATTGTCACCGTCACGTCATTGTCACCGTCCCAGTGTCCTTGTCAATCCCAGTGCCACCGTCACCACCACACTGTCACCACCCCAGTATCCTTGTCACCACGCCAGTGTCATTTTCACCATCAT
Organism: Anser brachyrhynchus; assembly: GCF_964034855.1. NCBI lineage: Eukaryota > Metazoa > Chordata > Aves > Anseriformes > Anatidae > Anser > Anser brachyrhynchus. The sequence continues at coordinate 19,198 of NW_027664053.1, forward strand.
GGTGTCCTTCTCACCGTCACAATGTCCTTGTCACCATCCAAGTTCACTGTCACCATCACAATGTCACTGTCACCACCACATTGTCACCACCCCAGTATCCTTGTCACCCCCCCAGTGTCCTTGTTACCACCCCGATGTCACTGCCACCCCCCCCGAATTCCTTGTTACCCCCCCAATGTCACTGCCACCACCCCAATGTCACTGCCACCCCCCCCAGTGTCACCGTCACCCCGATGTCACTGTCACCATGGCGGCGCCGCCGCCTTTATTGGCCCCAATAAATAACACAGACGTAAAGTGCCACCCGTGGCCGGGGGGGTGACAACGCGGGGACGTCCCCATTGCCCCCCCCCCCGAGGGGCACAGGGCTTGGCAGTGCGGGTCCCCGTGTCCCCAACGTCCCCGTGTCCCCAAACCCCCCCAGTTTTGTCCCCAAAAGCAGCCGGACTGTGTAAACAGCGTGGGACGCGTCCCCCCGTCCCCAAAATCGTTGTGTGCCCCCACCCCCCCCCCAGATTTGGGGACCCCTTTGTCCCCCGGGTTTGGGGTCCCCTTTGTCCCCCGTGCTTGGGGACAACCCCTTTGTCCCCCCCCATGGCACGTGGCAGCGAAGCAGCAGGCTCAGCACCCCCCCCCCCTAAAAACCAGGGTCCCCGCGCGTCCCCCGCCCCAAATCCACCCCCCCAGCCGTTTTTGGGGTGTCGAGGGGGGGGGGGGGTGACAGGCGTGTCCCCGACGTCCCCGTCACTTGACGGGCTCCACCACCAGCACCTTGCACTCCCTCTTGGCGATCTTGTCGAGGGACAGCGCCGCCCGCTCCGGGGGGGGCGCGGGGAGGGGGCGCCCCACCGGGGACCCCACCGGCGGGGTGATGGCGCGGCGCTCCATCACGCTGCCTGACCTGGAAAAGAGAGGGGGGGGGGTCACCCCAAAACGGCCCCAAAAAAGGGGGGGTTGTGGGCACAAAAAGGGTCCCCAAGGGGCTGCGGCCCCAAAGCAGCCCCAAAAAGGGGTGGCTGCGGCCCCAAAAAGGGGCTGTGGCCCTAAAAAGGGTCCCCAAGGGGCTGTGTCCCCAGAGCAGGCCCAAAAAGGGGGGGATGTGGCCCCAAAAAACATCCCTACGGGGCTGTCACCCCAAAGCAGCCCCAAAAGAGGTACCCAAAGAGCTGTGTCCCCACAAAGGGTTCCCAAAAGGGGCTGCGGCCCCAAAGCGGCCCCAAAAAGGGGGGGGGGGGCGCTCAGGCCCCAAAGCGGCCCCAAAAGGGGTACCCAAAGGGCTGTGTCCCCACAAAGGGTACCCAAAAGGGGATGTGTCCCCAAAACAGCCCCCAAAAGGGGGGGGCTGCAGCCCCACAAAGGGTTCCCAAAGGGATGCATCCCCAAAGCGGCCCCAAAGAGGGGGCGCTATCACCCCAAAGCATCCTCAGGAGGGGTACCCAAAGGGCTGTGTTCGCACAAAGGGTCGGCTGCTGGTGGGAGAAGGACTGGGAGCGCCCCAGGCCTGATCCCATACCCCAAAACGCCCGTATTTCCCCCCAAATCCCCCCAAAACGCCCCTATCTTCCCCCAAATTCCCATATATTGCCCCAAATCCCAGTTTTTTGCCCCAAAAACCACCTGATGAGGTGGCCGCGGGATGGCTGCTGGTGGGAGAAGGACTGGAAGCGCCCCAGGCTTGATCCCATACCCCAAAACGCCTGTATTTCCCCACAACCCCCCCCAAAATGCCCCTATCTTCCCCCAAATTCCCATATATTGCCCCAAATCCCCATTTTTTGCCCCAAAACCCACCTGATGAGGTGGCCGCGGGCCGGCTGCTGGTGGGAGAAGGACTGGGAGCACCCCAGGCCTGATCCCATACCCCAAAACACCCATATTTCCCCTCAAAGCCCCCCATTTCCCCCCAAAAACCTCCTCATTTCCCCCCAAGCCCCCATATATTGCCCCAAATCCCCGTTTTTCGCCCCAAAAACCACCTGATGAGGTGGCCACGGGCTGGCTGCTGGTGGGAAAAGGACTGGGAGCGCCCCAGGCCTGATCCCATACCCCAAAACACCCATATTTCCCCCCAAAGCCTCCCATTTCCCCCCCAAAACCTCCTTATTTCCCCCCAAACCCTCATATATTATCCAAAATCCATGTTTTTCACACCAAAACCCACCTGATGAGGTGGCTGCGGGCCGGCTGCTGGTGGGAGAAGGACTGGGAGCGCCCCAGGCCTGATCCCATACCCCAAAACACCCATATTTCTCCCCAACCCCCCCCAAACCGCCCCTATCTTCCCCCGAATTCCCATATATTACCCCAAATCCCTGTTTTTCGCCCCAAAACCCACCTGATGAGGTGGCCGCGGGCCAGCTGCTGGTGGGAGAAGGACTGGGAGCGCTCCAGGCCTCATCCCATACCCCAAAACACCCATATTTCCCCCCAAAGCCCCCCAAAATGCCCCTATCTTCCCCCAGATTCCCATATATTGCCCAAAATCCCCGTTTTTCGCCCCAAAACCCACCTGATGAGGTGGCCGCGGGCCGGCTGCTGGTGGGAGAAGGACTGGGAGCGCCTCAGGCCTCATCCCATACCCCAAAACGCCCATATTTCCCCCCAACCCCCCCCAAAATGCCCCTATCTTCCCCTAGATTCCCATATATTACCCAAAATCCCCGTTTTTCGCCCCAAACCCCACCTGATGAGGTGGCCGCGGGCCGGCTGCTGGTGGGAAAAGGACTGGGAGCGCCCCAGGCTTGATCCCATACCCCAAAACGCCCGTATTTCCCCCCAAATCCCCCCAAAATGCCCCTATCTTCCCCCGAATTCCCATATATTGCCCAAAATCCCCATTTTTCGCCCCAAAACCCACCTGATGAGGTGGCCACGGGCTGGCTGCTGGTGGGAGAAGGACTGGGAGCGCCCCAGGCCTGATCCCATACCCCAAAACACCCATATTTCCCCCCAACCCCCCCCCAAAATGCCCCTATGTTCCCCCAAATTCCCATATATTGCCCCAAATCCCCATTTTTCGCCCCAAAAACCACCTGATGAGGTGGCCGCGGGATGGCTGCTGATGGGAGAAGGACTGGGAGCGCCCCAGGCTTGATCCCATACCCCAAAACGCCCGTATTTCCCCACAAACCCCCCCAAAATGCCCCTATCTTCCCCCAAATTCCCATATATTGCCCCAAATCCCCATTTTTCGCCCCAAAACCCACCTGATGAGGTGGCTGCGGGCCGGCTGCTGGTGGGAGAAGGACTGGGAGCACCCCAGGCCTGATCCCATACCCCAAAACACCCATATTTCCCCTCAAAGCCCCCCATTTCCCCCCAAAAACTTCCTCATTTCCCCCCAAGCCCCCATATATTGCCCCAAATCCCCGTTTTTTGCCCCAAAAACCACCTGATGAGGTGGCCGCGGGCCGGCTGCTGGTGGGAAAAGGACTGGGAGCGCCCCAGGCTTGATCCCATACCCCAAAACGCCCGTATTTCCCCCCAACCCCCCCAAAATGCCCCTATCTTCCCCCAAATTCCCATATATTGCCCCAAATCCCCATTTTTTGCCCCAAAACCCACCTGATGAGGTGGCCGCGGGCCGGCTGCTGGTGGGAGAAGGACTGGGAGCACCCCAGGCCTGATCCCATACCCCAAAACACCCATATTTCCCCCCAAAGCCTCTCATTTCCCCCCAAAACCTCCTTATTTCCCCCCAAACCCCCATATATTATCCAAAATCCATGTTTTTCACCCCAAAACCCACCTGATGAGGTGGCCGCAGGCCGGCTGCTGGTGGGAGAAGGACTGGGAGCGCCCCAGGCCTGATCCCATACCCCAAAATGCCCGTATTTCCCCCCAACCCCCCCAAAACGCCCCTATCTTCCCCCAAATTCCCATATATTGCCCCAAATCCCCGTTTTTCGCCCCAAAACCCACCTGATGAGGTGGCCGCGGGCCGGCTGCTGGTGGGAGAAGGACTGGGAGCGCCCCAGGCCTGATCCCATACCCCAAAACACCCATATTTCCCCCCAAAGCCTCCCATTTCCCCCCCAAAACCTCCTTATTTCCCCCCAAACCCTCATATATTATCCAAAATCCATGTTTTTCGCCCCAAAAACCACCTGATGAGGTGGCCGCGGGATGGCTGCTGGTGGGAGAAGGACTGGAAGCGCCCCAGGCTTGATCCCATACCCCAAAACGCCCGTATTTCCCCACAAACCCCCCCAAAATGCCCCTATCTTCCCCCAAGCCCCCATATATTGCCCCAAATCCCCATTTTTTGCCCCAAAACCCACCTGATGAGGTGGCCGCGGGCCGGCTGCTGGTGGGAGAAGGACTGGGAGCGCCCCAGGCCTGATCCCATACCCCAAAACACCCATATTTCCCCTCAAAGCCCCCCATTTCCCCCCAAAAACCTCCTCATTTCCCCCCAAGCCCCCATATATTGCCCCAAATCCCCGTTTTTCGCCCCAAAAACCACCTGATGAGGTGGCCGCGGGCTGGCTGCTGGTGGGAAAAGGACTGGGAGCGCCCCAGGCTTGATCCCATACCCCAAAACGCCCGTATTTCCCCCCAAACCCCCCCAAAACACCCCTATCTTCCCCCAGATTCCCATATATTATCCAAAATCCATGTTTTTCACCCCAAAACCCACCTGATGAGGTGGCCGCGGGCCGGCTGCTGGTGGGAGAAGGACTGGGAGCGCCCCAGGCCTGATCCCATACCCCAAAACACCCATATTTCCCCCCAAAGCCTCCCATTTCCCCCCCAAAACCTCCTTATTTCCCCCCAAACCCTCATATATTATCCAAAATCCATGTTTTTCACACCAAAACCCACCTGATGAGGTGGCTGCGGGCCGGCTGCTGGTGGGAGAAGGACTGGGAGCGCCCCAGGCCTCATCCCATACCCCAAAACGCCTGTATTTCTCCCCAACCCCCCCCAAACCGCCCCTATCTTCCCCCAAATTCCCATATATTGCCCAAAATCCCCGTTTTTTGCCCCAAAACCCACCTGATGAGGTGCCGCGGGCCGGCTGCTGGTGGGAGAAGGACTGGGAGCGCCCCAGGCTTGATCCCATACCCGAAAACGCCCGTATTTCCCCTCAAATCCCCCCAAAACGCCCCTATCTTCCCCCGAATTCCCATATATTGCCCAAAATCCCTGGTTTTTGCCCCAAAACCCACCTGATGAGGTGGCCGCGGGCCGGCTGCTGGTGGGAGAAGGACTGGGAGCGCCCCAGGCCCGCCTGGTGCCGCTCCACCAGGTCCCGCACCGCCGGGCTGCCGGGGCTGCTGCGCCGCGACAGCGCCCGCGCCTCCGCGCTGCCCACGCTGGCCGTGAACTGCAGCTTCAGCTTCATGTGCTGCGACAGCTGGGGGGGCACGGGGGGGTCAGGGGGGAGGCCTGGGACCCCCTCGGCCTCCCCTTTTTGGCCCCGGAGGCCTCCAGCCTCGCCTCGAAGGCAGGCAGAGGAACACGGGGTCGAGGCGGGGACGTAGGGACGCGGAGACCGTGAATTTCCCCATTTGGCCTTTCCTCCTCGTTCGGCCTCCCCTCTTTTGTCCTCCCTTTTTTGGCCCCGGAGGCTCTGGCCTCACCTCGAGGGCAGGCAGAGATATATGGGGTCAAGGAAGGGACATAGGGACGCAGTGATGCCGTTTGTCCTCCCCTCCCCATTTGTCCTCCCCTCCCCGTTTAGCCTCCCCTCCTTGCCCTGGAGGCCCACAGCCTCACCTTGAGGACACACAGACAAATCTGGGGCTAAAGGGGAAACGTACACCTGTGGCGACCCCGTGAGTCCCCCATTTGTCCTCCCCCATCCATCCTCCCTTCCCTTCCCCTCCCCGCCCGTCCTCCCCTCCCCTCCCCTCCCGGCCTCCCCCCGGGGCCTCCCCCACCTCGAAGAGGCCGGCGCGCAGGGCCTGGAAGGCGACGCGGATGGTGCGGGCACTGCCTTTGCGCGAGGAGCCCAGGTTGGTGAGCGGCGTGTGGCACACGATGGCGTCCAGCGCCGCCTGCGTGGCACGGCGCTCGGGGCCCGACAGCGCCTTCCCTGCGGGCGGCGGGGAGGCCGCTGGCACCTCCTGTCCTCTCCCGGCCTCCCCCGTACCCTCTCGGCCTCCCCTGTCCCCTCCCATCCCCTCCCGTCCCCTCCCGGCCTCCCCCATCCCCTCCCTGTCACCCCTGCCCCTCCCAGCCTCCCCTGTCCCTCCCGGCCTCCCCCGTCCCCTCCCGGTCCCTCTCAGCCCCTCACTTGTCCCCCCCGGTCAGCCTGACCCCATCCCGGCCCCTCTCTTTTCCCAATTTGTCCCCTGTCCCCATCCCGTCTCTGTCCCCTGTCCCCATCCCATTCCATTCCCACCCCGTTCCCGTTCCATCCCTGTCCCCATCCCATTCCATCCCTGTCCCCCGTCCCTTGTCCCCATCCTGTCCCCATCCCATTCCACCCCCATCCCGTCCCCATCCCCTGTCCCTGTCCCCTGTCCCCATCCCATTCCATCCCGTCCCGGTCCCACGTTCCCGTCCCCTGTCCCCATCCCCCTGTCCCCATCCCCATCCCCTGTTCCTGTCCCTGTGCCCCCGTTCCCTTGTCCCCATTCCATCTTGTCCCCATTCCCACCCTGTCCCCATTCCATCCCCATCCTGTCCCTTGTCCCCATCCCATTCCATCCCCGTCCCCTTGTCCCCTGTCCCCATCCCGTGTCCCCGTCCCCATCCCATTCCATCCCCATCCTGTCCTCACCCTGTCCTGTCCCTGTCCCCCGTCCCATTCCATCCTCATCCCCTGTCCCCGTCCCCATCCCGTCCCGTCCCCGTCCCCCGCCCCATTCCATCCCCATCCCGTCCTCGTGCTGTCTCCTTGTCCTCGTCCCCCGTCCCCGTGCCCACCGGCAGTGGCGGTGTCGGGGGTCCAGACGAGGCGCACGGCGAGGAAGTCCTGCAGCTCGTTGAGCAGCGTGTAGGTGACGGTGAAGCGCTGCCGCGCGCGCACCGGGGACTCGCAGGCGGCAGTCATCACGAAGCGCGGCCGCTCCAGGCGGATGCTGGGCAGCCTGGGGACAGGGGGACATCGGGGGGACACGGGGACGTCGAGGGGGTCACCTCATAACTCGGGGGGACGGGGACGTGGCACAGGGACGGGGACACTGAGGGGAGCACCTCAGAGTTTGGGGACACGGGGATGGGGACATTGGGTGGGGACGGGGACGCCGAGGGGGGCACCTCACAGCCTGGGGACATGGGGACAGGGACGCTGGGGACGGGGTTTTGGGGTCCTCCTGTTTAGGGACGGGATTTTGGGGTCCCTACTTGTTTAGGGATGGGGTTTTGGGGTGCATCCTCGTTGGGGACAAGGTTTTGGGGTCCCTCTGGTTTTTGGATCCCTTCTGTTTAAGGACGGGGTTTTGGGGTCCCTACTTTTTGGGGATAGGACTTTGGGGTCCCTCCTGTTTAGGGACAGGGTTTGGGGGTCTCTCCTTGTTGGGGACAGGGTTTTGGGGCCCCTCCTGTTTAGGGACAAGGTTTTGGGGTCCCTCCCTGTTGGGGACAGGATTTTGGGGTCCCTCTGGTTTTGGGATCCCTCCTTGCTGGGGACTGGGTTTTGGGATCCCTCCTGTTTAGGGACAAGGTTTTGGGGCCCTACTTTTTGGGGACGGGGTTTTGGGGCCCCCTCCTCTTTAGGGACGGGGTTTTGGGATCCCTCCTCTTTAGGGACGGGGTTTTGGGGCCCCCTCCTCTTTAGGGACGGGGTTTTGGGATCCCTCCTCTTTAGGGACGGGGTTTTGGGGCCCCCTCCTCTTTAGGGACAAGGTTTTGGGGTCCCTACTTTTTGGGGACAGGGTTTTGGGGCCCCCTCCTCTTTAGGGACGGGGTTTTGGGGCCCCCTCCTCTTTAGGGACGGCGTTTTGGGGTCGGGGGGGCTCTCACCGGTAGTGGGTGTAGATGCTGCTGGTGAAGGGCAGCTTCGGGGTTGACCACTGCACCACGGCCACCAGGGGCACCTCCAGGCCCTGGGGGGGGGCACAAAGGGACCCCAACGTCATCACCCCCCCTGTCCCCGGCACCGGGACGGTCCCCAAGGTCCCCAAATAGGGGCAGAGACCCCGGGGGGACGGTCCCCAGTGTCCCCAAACGGGGTTACCCTGGGGATGGTCCCCAAGGTCCCCCCGAAAGGGACAAAGACCCCGAGGGGACTGTCCCCAGTGTTCGCGCCATATCCCTGTCCCCCCCCCCCCCATTTCCCTGTGCCCCCCCCATTCCCCCCCATTCCCCTGCGCCCCGCCATATCCCCCTGCCCCCCCATTCCCCCATGTTGCCCCCATATCCATGTGTGTCCCCATACCCCCATTTCCCCCCGTTTCCCCCCATTCCCCTGTGCCCCCCCCACACACCCCATACCCCCCTATACCCATGTGTCCCCCCCATTCCCCTGTGCCCCCCCCCACATCCCCGTGTCCCCCCATCCCCCTGTTGCCCCCATATCCGTGTGTGTCCCCATATCCCCATTTCCCCCCATATCCCCATTTCCCCCATTTCCCCCCATTCCCCTGTGCCCCCCCACACACCCCCTTGCCCCCCGCACCCCTCCACACCCCCCCATATCCCCATGTCCCCCCATTGCCCTGTGCCCCCCCCATATCCCCGTGTCCCCCCATTCCCCATGTTGCCCCCATATCCGTGTGCGTGTCCCCATATCCCCATTTCCCCCCGTTTCCCCCCGTTCCCCCCTGCCCCCCTCACACCCCCCTGCCCCCCTCACCCCCCTGCCCCCCCCGTCCCCCCCCGTGCCCCCCCCACCTCCTTGGCGTCCTCGGGGGGCCGCTCAGGGGCCTGGAGCTGGAAGAGGAAGTTGTGCTCCTCCAGGGCGCTGAGGGCGCAGGGGCACGCTGAGCCCGCGCCCGCCACGCGGCAGAAGGCGCCCACGGGGACCTCGCCCGAGTGGTGGCTGCGGGGACATTTGGGGGATGTTGGACAGGTTTTGGGGACATTCGGGGGACATCGGAGATGTTTTGGGGACGCTGGAGGTGATTTGGGGACATTTTGGGGACATTTGGGGGACATCGGAGATGCTTTGGGGACACTGGAGGTGATTTGGGGACATTTTGGGGACATTTGGGGGACATCGGAGATGCTTTGGGGACACTGGAGGTGATTTGGGGACATGTTGGGGACATTTGGGGGACATCGGAGATGCTTTGGGGACGCTGGAGGTGATTTGGGGACATTTTGGGGACATTGGAGATGATTTGGGGACATTTGGGGGACATTGGAGATGTTTTGGGGACACTGGAGATGATTTGGGGACATTGGAGATGTTTTGGGGACACTGGAGATGATTTGGGGACATTTGGGGGACGTTGGAGATGTTTTGGGGACACTAGAGATGATTTGGGGACGTTTGGGGACGCTGGGGATGTTTTGGGGACGTTGGGAATGCTTGGGGGACATTGGGGATGTTTTGGGGGTGTTTTGGGGGACATTGGGGGGTGTTTCAGGGATGTTTTTGAGGGGATGGGGAGGTTATGGGGACATTGGGGACGTTTTGGGGGACGCTGGGGGCGTTTTAGGGATGTTTTGGGAGACGAGAACGTTTTCAGGACATTTTGGGGATGTTTTAGCGGTGTTTTGGGGGACGTTGGGGGCGTTTTAGGGATGTTTTGGGGACATTGGGGACATTTTGGGGACATTTTGGGGCGTTTAGGGGACATTGAGGATGTTTTGGGGACATTGAGGATGTTTTGGGGACATTGAGGATGTTTTGGAGGTGTTTTGAGGACATTGGGGACATTTTGGGGACGTTTTGGGGGCGTTTAGGTGACATTGAGATGTTTTGGAGGTGTTTTGAGGATGCCTGGGGGGACATTGGAGATGTTTTGGGGATATTTTGGGGACATTGGGGATGTTTTGGGGATGTTGGAGATGTTTTGGGGACCTTTTGGGGACATTTGGGGGAGGTTGGAGATGTTTTGGGGACGTTGGAGATGTTTTGGGGAGATTTTGGGGACATTGGGGATGTTTTGGGGGCATTTGGGGGATGCTTGGGGGACACTGGGGCTGATCTGGGGATATTGGGGCTGGTTTGGGGACTCTGGAGATGTTTTAGTGACGTTTAGGGGACACTGGAAATATTTTGGGGATGTTTAGGGGACACTGGGGGTCATTTGGGGACATTTTGGGGACGTTGGGCATGTTTTGGGGACATTGGGGACATTTTGAGGATGTTGGAGATGATTTGGGGACATTTGGGGGATGTTGGGGATGTTTTGGGGACATTTGGGATGATTTGGGGATATTGGGCATGTTTTGGGGAACATTGGAGATGTTTTGGGGGTGTTCTGGGGATGCTTGGGGGACATTGGAGATGTTTTGGGGACGTTTAAGGGACATTGGAAATGTTTTGGGGGTGTTTTGGGGACATGGAGATGTTTTGGGGGACGTTGGGGATGTTTTGGGGGACATTTTTGGGGATGCTTGGGGGGTGTTGGAGATGTTTTGGGGACCTTCTGGGGACATTTGGGGGATGTTGGGGATGATTTGGGGATGTTTTGGGGACGTTGGAGATGTTTTGGAGACATTGGGCACATTTTAGGGACGTTTAGGGGGACACTGGAGATGTTTTGGGGATGTTTTGGGGACACTGGAGATGTTTTGGGGACCTTTTGAGACATTTGGGGGATGTTGGAGATGTGTTGGGGACGTTGGAGATGATTTGGGGAGATTTTTTGGGACATTGGGGATGTTTTGGGGGCATTTGGGGATGCTTGGGGGACACTGGGGATGTTTTGGGGACATTTTAGGGATATTTTGGGGACGTGTTGGGGACATTTGGGGGGACGGAGATGTTTTGGGGCCATTTTGGGGGATGTTTTAGGGACGTTTAGAGGACATTGGAGATGTTTCGGGGACGTTTCGGGGACATCTGGGGGATGTTGGAGATGTTTTTTTGGGCCGTTTCGGGGCGGTTGGCGGCCATTTTAGGGCCGTTGGGGATGCTTTAGGGCCATTGGGGCCGTTTCGGGGACATTTCGGGGCCGTTTTAGGGCCGTTGCGGGGCTCACCAGACGTCATCGACCAGCAGGACGGAGCCGTCGGGCATGACGGGCAGGTAGCTGGCGTTGAAGTTGGGCAGGATGCGGACGTCCCGCAGCGAGATCTCCTCCTGCGAGCACCCGTTCAGCACTGCGGGCACGGCACGGCGCTCCCTTGGGACCTGGCCCCGTCCCAAAGGTCCCTGTCCCCGTCCCCAAAGGTCCCTGTCCCCAAATCCCATTCACCCTGGGGTCCCTGTCCCCGTCCCAAAGGTCCCTGTCCCCGTCCCAAAGGTCCCTGTCCCCAAATCCCATTCACCCTGCAGTCCCTGTCCCCATCCCAAAGGTCCCTGTCCCCAATTACATTCACCCTGGGGTCCCTGTTCCTATCCCAAAAGTCCCCATCCTCATCCCAAAGGTCCCTGTCCCATTCACCCTGGGGTCCCTGTCCCTGTCCCAAAGGTCCCCGTTCCTATCCCAAAGGTCCCCATCCTCATCCCAATGGCCCCTGCCCCAAATCCCATTCACCCTGGGGTCCCTGTCCCTGTCCCAAAGGTCCCTGTCCCCATTCCCATTCACCCTGGGGTCACTGTTCCTATCCCAAAAGTCACCCATTTACCTCCTCTTGTCCCCATAGTGTCCCTGTGTCCCCATAATGTCCCCATAACGTCCCCTCACCTTTCAGCACCGCCAGGTACTTCTCGCCCTGGCCCCATTTATGTCCCCCTGTCCCCATAATGTCCCCATAGTGTCCCCCCGTCCCCCGTGGTGTCCCCACAATGTCCCCACAGCGTCCCCTCACCTTTCAGCACCGTCAGGTACTTGCCGGACACGGTCAGCTGGCGGCACCGCACCACGGGCGGCGGCAGCACGGTCAGCAGGGTGCTCACTGCGGGGACACATGGTCAGGGGATACCATGGGACACCGGGGGACCCCGGGGGACCCCAGGGGACACGAGGGGACCCCGGGGGCCGTACCCTGGGCCTTGAAGGCGCCCTGCTCCTGGTGGAAGACGTGCGCGGGCGCGCGGCTCTGCAGCAGCCCCAGGTAGCCGCCGCCCTCCTGCAGCTCGGCCGGTTCCGTGTCCCTCTTCCACACCGTCACCACGATCTGGGGACAGCGGGGGACAATGGGGACAACGGGGACGGCCACCCCCCCAAGGCGGCCCAGCCCCCCCGTGCTGTCCCCAAATCCCGCTGCGGGGTCGAGGAGGGGGGCCCGGTGCAGGCTCTGCGGCCCCAAAGTGGCGGCGAGGCGTGGGCTGGGGTGTCCCCGCGACGTCCCCGAGGTCCCCGCGATGTCCCCAAAGTCCCCGTGACACCCCCAAGGTCTCCATGACGTCCCCAAGGTCCCCACGATGTCCCCGAGGTCCCCATGACACCCCTGAGGTCCCCATGCTGTCCCTGAAGTCTGTTGTGATCCTCAAGGTCCGCACGCTGTCCCCAAAGTCCTCCGCCACCCCCAAGGTCCCCACACTGTCCCCAAGGTCCCCACGGTGTCCCCGAGGTCCCCACGGTGTCCCCGAGGTCCCCACGGTGTCCCCGAGGTCCCCACGGTGTCCCCGCGGCCTCACCTTGGCCTTGACGGTGCCGGGCGGCAGCTTGTCGAGGGCGATGGTGAGCGGGAAGATCACCTCGTCCGGGCACACGATGGGATCCTCCACCGGCAGCTGGGGGGGGGGGACACAGGGGGCCCTCAGCCACTGCCCCCCACTTTGTCGTCCCCCCCCATTTTGTCCCCCCCCCCCCCCTTTGTCCCCACGCCCCTTCATTTTGTCCCCCCCCCCCATTTTACTCCCCCGGCCCCGTTTCCCCCTATTTTACCCCCCCCATTTTGGCCTCCCCCCCCTTCCCATTCCCCCATTTTACCCCCCCTTATCCCCCTCCCCATTTTGTCCCCCCCCATTTTCTCCCTCCTCCCCACTTCCCCCCCCATTTTGTCTCCCCTCCCCATCTCACCCCTATTTTACCCCCCCATTTTACCCCTCTCCCCATTCCCCCCCATTTCCCCCCCTTTCCCCTTCACACCCCATTTCAACCCCCCCTCCCAATTTCCCCCCTCCCCCTTTCCCCTTTTACTCTCCCCCCCCCATTTTTACCCCCCTATTTCCCTCCCTCTCCCTTTTACCCCCCTCCTCTACCTTCCCCCCCTTCCCCTTTTTATCCCCCCTCCCCATTTTACCCCCCCATTCCCCCCCCTTTTTATCCCCCCATTTCCCTCCCCTTCACCATTTTACCCCCCCTTATCTCCCCTCCCCATTTTACCCTCCCCCTCTCCCTTTTATCCCCCTCCCCATCTTTACCCCCCCCGTTTCCATCCCCCTCATTTTTATCCCCCCCATTTCCCTCACCTCTCCTTCTTAGCCCCCCCCACCTTTTACCCCCCCTTCCCCTTTTTACCCCCCCATTTCTCTCCCCCTTCCCCTTTTACCCCCTCCCCCTTTTTCACCCCCCTCCCCCTTTTTCACCCCCCCCTTCCCCTTTTTACCCCCCCTTTTACTCCCCTCCCCCTTTTTGCCCCCCCTCCCTGTTTTACCCCCTCCATTTCCCTCCCCCTCCTCACTTCCCCCCACCCCCACCTTTCACCCTCCCCCTCCCACATTTTACCCCCCCCCCCCCCATTTTACCCTCCCCCCCCTTTTCACCCACCCCCGCCGCCGGTCTCCCCGGCGCCCCCTGCCCGTGGGTGAGCAGCGCGCGGCACTCCCGGAACACCGCGGACGGCGCCGCCTGGCCGGGGGGGGGGGACCCGGCCCCCTCCTCCGCGCCCCCCCCCCCGGGCCCCTCCCGCTCTCCCCCGGGCCCCTCCCGCTCCCCCCCGGGCTCCGCCGCCCCGGGGCCGGGGCTGACGCTGGCCAAAGCTGCCAGGGAAGCGGCGAGCTCGGCCCAGGCCGGCCGGCCGGGCCCGGGCCCGGGGCGGCAGCGGAGCACGAGGAGGAAGCGGACGGTCTCGCCCAGGTAGAGGTGGTTGCGGCGGGGCAGGGCCCGGTAGCGGCCCGGTTCCCCCGTTAGGAGCTCGCGGGCGGCGAACGGGACGGCGGGGAAGTACATGAAGTACTCGCACTGCGACTCCATGGCCGCCGCGCCGCCAGCGGGGCCGCCGCGGGGCCGGGCGCGGAGCCGGGACCGGCACCGGGAGGCGGGCGGCTTCCGCTTCCGGCCGCGCTTCCGCTTCCGGCCCCGCGGCGCCGTTGCTAGGGAGATCCGGGAGCGGTGTGAGGGATGGCTTCCGGTTTCGGGCCCGCGCTGCCGTTGCCGTGGCAACCAGTTGACTTCCGGTTCTGGCCCCCGCGTTGCCGTGGCAACCAGCCGACTTCCGGTTCAGGCCCCGCTCTGCCGTTGCCAAGCAACCGGGAGCAATATGGCGGCTGATTTCCGGTTCCGGGCCTGCGCTGCCGTTGCCGTGGCAACCAGCAGACTTCCGGTTGCGGTCCCGCGCTTCAGTTGCCGTGGCAACCAGCCCACTTCCTGTTCCGGCCCACCGCTGCCGTGGCAACCAAGATCACTATGCGGGTCGACTTCCGGTTCCGGCCCTGCGCTGCCGTTGCCAAGCAACCGGGCGCAATATGGTGCCTAACTTCCGGTTCCGGCCCCGCGCTGCCGTTGTCAGGGAGACAGGCTGATAAGATCAGCGCCGAGCACATCGATGTGTGCCCCCCCCTGCATCCCGGCGGGTGATTGACAGCGGCGCCGCCCAATCAGCGTCTGATTCCAGTTTTTATTGCCATAGCTACGGCACGCAAGCGTGGGGGCGGTGCCGCGGGGAGGCCCCGCCCCTATGACGTCAGCAAGCAGGGGCCCATTACACAGACGGGTAAACTGAGGCACGAAGTGTTAATACGCCCATTGCACAGACGGGTAAACTGAGGCACGGAGTGGTAACGTGTGCCCATTACACAGATGGGTAAACTGAGGCACGGAGTGGTAATATGCGTACCCATTACACAGCCAGGTAAAACTGAGGCACAAACTGACACTGTGTCCATTATGCAGACAGGTAAACTGAGGCACGGAGCGGTAATATGTGTGCCCATTGCACAGGTGGGAAAACCGAGGCACAAAGTGTTAACACACCCTTACACGGACGGGTAAACAGGCACAAAACCGTCCATATGCCCATCACACGGCCGGGTAAACTGAGGCACGGAGCGGTGCCACGCGTACCCATTACACAGACAGGTAAACCGAGGCAGAAACTATTAATACGCACATTATAAAGACAAGGAAACTGAGGCATGAAGTAGTGCTCGGTGTGCCCATTATATGGCCGGGTAAACTGAGGCACAAACTGACCCTACGCCCATTACGCAGACAGGAAAAGTGAGGCACGAAGTGGTATTATGTGCAGCCATCACGCAGGCAGGTAAACTGAGGCACAAAACTTTAATATACCCATTACACAGGCGGGCAAACCGAGGCACAAACCGTTAATATGCCCTTTACACAGGCGGCTAAACTGAGTCACGAAGTAGCACTAACATGTACCCATTATACAGACAGGTAAACTGAGGCAGAAACTGACACTATGCCCATTACACAGATGGATAAACAGGCACGAAGTGGTAACATGTGTGTGCCCATTATACAGGCAAGTAAACTGAGGCACAAACTGACACTATGCCCATTACACAGACAGGTAAACTGAGGCAGAAAACTGACACTATGCCCATTACACAGATGGATAAACAGGCACGAAGTGGTAATATGTGTGTGCCCATTATACAGGCAAGTAAACTGAGGCACAAACTGACACTATGCCCATTACACAGACAGGTAAACTGAGGCAGAAACTGACACTATGCCCATTACACAGATGGATAAACAGGCACGAAGTGGTAATATGTGTGTGCCCATTATACAGGCAGGTAAACTGAGGCACAAACTGACACTATGCCCATTACACAGACAGGTAAACTGAGGCACAAACTGACACTATGTCCATTATGCAGACAGGTAAACTGAGGCACGGAGTGGTTATATGTGTGCCAGTTACACAGCCGGGTAAACTGAGGCACAAAGTGTTAATATGCCCCTTACGCAGCTGGGTAAACTGAGGCACGAAGGCAACACGCAGGGGGGCCCCCGATGCCCACCCAAGCTGGGGGGGCCGGGGGGGGGCGTTGCCCAGCCCCGGTAAGCCGAGGCCTGGGGCCGTACCGTTGTCCAGGCAGGGAAACTGAGGCACGAAGTGGTAGTGTGTGGGGGGGTCCAATCCCCATCGTAGTTTTGGGGGGGGGGGCGTTGCCCATGGGGGGACCCCGATCCCCAAGGGGCTGGGGGGGGCGGTACCGAGAGGGGGTAAACTGAGGCACGGATCCGTACCAAGGGTGGGGGGGGGACCCATTACTCAGACGGGTAAACTGAGGCAAGGAACCGTACCGTGGAGACCCATTGCCCAGACGGGTAAACTGAGGCACACACCTGTACCACGGCTCACCCATTGCTCAGAGCAGGCAAACCGAGGCACAGACCCATTACTCAGAAGGGCAAACTGAGGCACAAACCTCACACCACGCTCACCCGCTCCTCCCCCCAGACAAACCGAGGCCGGGATCCCCTTCCCCCCCCCCTTCTTTCCCCCCCCCCCCGCTACCCCCCGCTCCCGTTGCCCCCCCCGAACTGCCTCCGGTCCAAGATGTCCTTGTACTGCAGCTCGGGGGTGGCCATCCTCGCGCACTTCTCCCTCTCGCCGGCCTCCAGCCCGGCCTTCAGCGCGTAGCCCAAGATGGCCACCCCGCCCCGGGCCGGCTGGAAGGGCCGCAGCCTCCCGTCGGCGATGGCGGGGCCGGGCAGGGGACCCCCGCCCCGCAAACAGCGCCGGGCCAGGGCCTCGCGCCTCCGCCGCAGCCTCGCCACCTCGGCGGCCATGCGGGCCGGCCCGAAGGCGGCGGCGCGGCGCCAGAAGGAGCGGTTGAGGTGGCCGTAGAGGGCCCAGTCCAGGGCGTTCCAGGCCCGCAGGCGGGCCAGCTGGCCCGGGGACAGGCGGGGGACGGCTCCCCGGGGCCTCCTGTTGTGCGGGAAGGAGACCACGGCCTCCTCGGGCCAGCACAGGGCCTCCCGCAGCAGCACCAGCGACTCGTCGAAGTGCTCGGCCAGCAGCACCATGGCGAAGGCCCGCTCCACGCCCGCCACGGCCTCCGCCACCGCCTCGCGGTCCCCCGGGGCCACCGGCGGCAGCCCGAAGTCGAACCACATCAAGTTGCGGGCGTAATGGTTGCCCCGCAGCCCCGGCTGGTAGAAGCGGCCCGGGGAGGCCAGGAAGGAGGCCAGCGACGGCGCCCGGCGGAAGGCGGGGGCCACGGCCCGGTAGTAGGCGAAGGCCGACTCGGCCAGCGTGGCCGGGTCGCGCACGATGGAGAAGTAGAAGCTGTCGTTGGGCATCACCTTCTGCACCTGCGGGGAGGTCGCCGTCACCCCGCGGCGGCCTCCGCGGCGCCCGGGCCTCCCCTGCCTCCCCCCGCTTGTCCTCCAGCCTCCGCCGACGGGCCCCCGTGTGCTAACGGCCTCCGCCTCACGTCCTCCGTCTCCCCCCGATGTCCTCCACCTCCCCACGTCCTCCACCTCCACATGTCCTCCATTTCCCAATGACCTCCATCTCCCCATGATGTCCTCCATCTCCTGATATCCTCCATCCCCCAATGACCTCCATCCCCCAATGACCTCCATCTCCCAATGTCCTCCATCTCCTGATATCCTCCACATCCCAATGTCCTCTATCTCCTGATGTCTTCCATCTCCTGATATCCTTCATCTCCCTCCAATGTCCTTTACTCCTTATATGCTCCATCTCCCCATGTCCTCCATCTCCCCCTGATGTCCTCCATCTCCTAATACCCTCCGTCTCCTGATATCCTCCATCCCCCAATGTCCTCCATCCCCCAATGTCCTCCATCTCCCCCAATGTCCTCCATCTCCCCCCCAATGTCCTCCATCTCCCCCCCAATGTCCTCCATCTCCCCCTGATGTCCTCCATCCCCCAATGTCCTCCACCTCCCCATGTCCTCCATCTCCCCCCAATGTCCTCCATCTCCTGATATCCTCCATGTCCCAGTGTCCTCCATCTCCCGACGTCCTCCATCCCGATATCCTCCATCTCCCTCCAATGTGCTCTACCTCCTTATATCTTCCATCTCCACATGTCCTCCACCTCCCATGTCCTCCATCTCCCAATGTCCTCCATCTCCCAATGTCCTCCATCTCCTAATGTCCTCCATTTCCCAATGTCCTCCACCTCCCCCTGCTGTCCTCCATCTCCTGATACCCTCCATCTCCCCCCAATGTCCTCCATCCCCCAATGACCTCCATCTCCCCCCAATGTCCTCCATCTCCCAGTGTCCTCCATCCCCCCATTTTCCCCATCCCTCCCCCCCACCCCCATCCCCTAACCCCCCCCAAATTCCCCCACCTCCCCCAAATCCCCCATCTCCCTGTCCCCCCCCACCCCATCTACCCCACCCCCCAAATCCCCCTGCCCCCCCCAATCCCCGAAGTCCCCCCCAAATCCCCCCCAATCCATCCCCACCCCCTAATCTCCCCCACCCCCCCCGGGCCCCCCCAAATTCCCCCTATCCCCCCCCAATCCCCCACCTCCCCCCACACCCCCAAATCCCCCCAGTCCCCCCCCACTCCCCCTACCCCCCCGTTTCCTCCATCACCCCCAACCCCCCCAATTCCCCCAAATCCCCCTGTCCTCCCCCGATCCCCCTCACCCCCCCACCTCCCCTGTCCCCCCCCAGCCCCCCTATTCCCCCCCCATGTCCCCCCCTCACCTCGGCGAGGTCGAAGCGCATGTGGTGGCAGATGATGTCGAAGGGGGGCCCCCCCCGGGCTGTACCCCTTCACCCGCTCGGCCCGGAATTTTTCGGGGTACCCGAACTGGTAGCCGTGGGGGAGGGCGAAGCGCAGCCCCCGCCCTCCCCGAAGCGGTGCAGGAGGTTCACCACGCTGCTGCCCCCCGTCTTGTGGGTCTTGAGGAACACCACGTGCTGCCGGGGGGTGGCACGGCGCCGGGAGGGGGCCCGGGGGGGGCGCGGGGGTCCTGGGGGGGCGGCGGGGTACGGGGGGTTACAGGGGGGTGCAGGGAATGGGGGGAAATGGGGGGGAAATGGGGAGATGGGGGGGAGATGGGGGGGAGATGGGGGGGAAATGGGGGGGTAAGGGGGGGTTGGGAGGGGCAATGGGGGGGGAAGGGGGGGGCTGCAAGGGGGAGGGGGGGGCCGGGGGGGGGCACGGGGGCCCTGGGGAGGGGGGGGCCGGGGGGGGCACGGGGGCCCTGGGGGGGGGGCGGCGGGGGTACAGGGGGTTACGGGGGGGGGTGGGGGGGAATGGGGGGAAATGGGGGGGAAATGGGGAGATGGGGGGGAGATGGGGGGGAGATGGGGGGGCAAAGAGGGGCTGGGGGGCAAGGGGGGTGAAATGGGGGGGAAAGGGGGGAGATGGGGGGGTCAGGGGGGCCTGGGGGGGCAAGGGGGGAAATTGGGGGGCGAAGGGGAGAAATGGGGGGGAAAGGGGGGAGATGGGGGGGGTGGGGGGGGTACGGGGGTCCTGGGGGGGCAGCAGGGCACAGGGGGGCTGGGGGGGGGGGAGATGGGGGAAGAAGGGGAATGGGGGGGGTAAGGGGGGAGATGGGCGAATAAAGGGGGGGCCGGGGGATATGGGGGGGCTGGGGGGGGGCACAGGGGTCCTGGGGGGGCGGCGGGACACAAGGGGTTAGGGGGGCTGGGGGGAAAATGGGGGGGGGGGGGAAGGGGGGGGGAAAAGGGTAGAGATTGGGGGGTGGGGAATATGGGGTTGGGGCACCCAAAGGTGTGCAGGCCCCACCCTGAGGCACCCCAGGACCCATCGGGGGGCACCCAAAGGGCCAGGACTGGGCTGCTTTATGGGGGGGGGGGGGGGGGGAGGGGGGGGGGGTTAGGATTTATTTTTGGGGGGGGGTCTCACCTGCGCTGGAGGGGCCCCCCCAGGAGCTGCAGCACGAAGCCGACGGCGACGCAGACCCCCAGGGCCCCCCCCCAGCCTCTGCAGCCGGCACCGGGGGAGGGGCACCTTCATGGTGCTGGGGGGGGGGGGGGCACCGGGGGGGTCACTTCGGGGTCCACCCCCCCAAAAAAAAAAAGCCCCCCCGGGGAGGGGGGGGGGGGACACACGAGGCCAGGCCCACCCAGAGCCACGTGGGAAGGGGACGCGCCACCCCCCCCCGTCCCGTGTGTGTCCCCCCCCCCCCGTGTCCCCAAGATGCCACGTGTCCCCCCCCCCCGGGGTGCTCCTGTCCCTGTGTGCCCCCCCCCCGTGCCCCCCCCCATGTTTCCATGTCCCCCCCTTGTCCCTGGGCCCCACCTTGTCCCCATGTCCCTGGGCCCCCCCACGTCCTCCATGTCCCCTCAATGTCCCCGTGCCCCCCCCCCTTGTCCCCGGCCCCCCCCCCCTTGTCCCTGTGCCCCCACTTTCCTCCCCATGTCCCCATGTCCCCGTGCCCCCCCCATGTCCCCCGTGCCCCCCCTTGTCCCCGTGCCCCCCCATGTCCCCGTGCCCCCCCATGTCCCGTGCTCCCCCATGTCCCCGTGCCCCCCCCCGTGCCCCCCCCGCACTCACCCCACACTCGAGCCGCCGCCGCCTCCCTCTCACCCCCCCCGCATCCCGGGGGGGTCCCGGGCTCCTTTCCCGGGGGGGGGGGGGGGGGGGAATGTCCCGGGGCCTTTTCGGGGGGGTCCTTTTTAAGGGGGGGGGTCCCCCAATATCCTCCGGGGGGGGTCCCGGTGACGGGGGGGGGGGGGGCGGCCGTCCCAGGCCCGCTGGCGGCGCGGGGGGGGGGGGGAGGGAATCGGGGGGGGGTCGGGGGGCACCGGGGGGGTCCCGGGGGTCGCGGGGGGGGGGCGGGGGGGGCCGGGGTCCCGTCGGCTCCGCTGCTCCCGGCGAAGTTTCCTCCTTTGTCTCCGCTGGCCCGCCCCGCCCCGCGGCACCGGGACGGCCCCCCCCGGCCCCCCCCCCCGGGTCCGGGAACTGGGGGAGACTGGGAAGGGGACTGGGAAGGGACTGGGTCTGGGGGAGACACGGGGGGCGCTGGGAGGGGCTGGGGGGGCGCTGGGGGAGCTGGGAGGGCGCTGGGGGGGCACTGGGCGAGACTGCGGGGGGCACTGGGACAGACTCGGGGAGACTGGGGGGGAACTGGGAGAGACTTGGGGGGCACTGGGAGAGACTGGGGGGGGCACTGGGAGAGACAGGGAAGCGCTGGGAGAGTCTGGGAAGTACTGGGACAGGCCGGGGGGGGGGGGCACTGGGAGAGACTGGGAAGCACTGGGAGAGACTGGGAAGCACTGGGAGAAATTGGGAAGCACTGGGAGAGACTGGGGGGGCACTGGGAGACTGGGGGGGGGACTGGGAAGTGCTGGAAGAGACTGGGAAGCACTGGGAGAAATTGGGAAGCACTGGGAGAGGCTGCTGGGAACTGGTAGAGAGATTGGGAGGGGCACTGGGAAGCGCTGGGAGAGTCTGGGAGGCACTGGGACAGGCTGGGGGGTGCACTGGGAGAGATTGGAAGCACTGGGAGAGGCTGGGGGGACACTGGGAGACTGGGGGGGGACTGGAAGTGCTGGGAGAGACTGGGAAGCACTGTGACAGGCCAGGGGGGCACTGGGAGAGACTGGGGGGGACACTGGGAGGGGCTGGGAGAGACTGGGGAGTACTGGGAGTATTGGGAAGGCTTTGGGATGGCACTGGGAGGTGCTGGGGGGAGCTGGGAGGGCACTGGGGGGGCACTGGGACAGACTGAGGGGGAACTGGGAGAGATTGGGAAGCGCTGGGAGAGACTGGGGGGGCACTGGGAGGTTCTGGGGGGCACTTGCAAGCACTGGAGAGACTGGGAAGCACTGGGAGAGCACTGGAAGGCACTGGGGACTCTGGGAGAGACTGGGGGGGGGGGACTGGGAGTGATTGGGAAGCACTCGGAGAGACTGGGGGGCACTGGGAGCACTGGGAAGGCTTTCGAGGGGCACTGGGGGGCACTGGGGGCACCGCCCCTGGGCTGTATGGGGCTATAGGGACCCAGCTATAGGGCGCTATAGGGACCTGGCCATAGGGTGCTATAGGGGCCTCTGCTCGTGTGTGGCTGAAGGGACCCAGCACCCCAGGGACCCCACCTATAGGTCACTATAGGGGCCTGGCCATAAGGAGCTGTAGGGTCCTGGTTGTGTGGGGCTATAGGGAGCCGGTTATACAGTGCTATAGGGACCCCAGGCCATAGGGGGCCATAGGGGCCCAGCTATAGGGTGCCACAGGGAGTGGGCTAGAGGGCACTATAAGGACCCCCCAGGCCACAGGGCACTATATGGACCTGGCCATAGGGCCCCACCTATAGGATCCCATAGGGATCCCAGGCCATAGGGTACTATAGGGAATCGGCTACGGGGGCGCTATAGGGACCACCTGTCCATAGGGGGGCCATAGGGACCCAGCTATGGGGTCCTATAGGCACCCCACACCATTGTGCCCTATAGAGCCCTATAGGGACCCCAGGCCATAGGGGGCCACAGGGGGCCCACCATAGGGCCCCATAGGGACCCCAGGCCATAGGGCACTATAGGCACCCCGGCTATAGGGGGCCAAAGGGACCCCACCATAGGGCCCCATAGGGACCCCAGGCCATAGGGCACTATAGGCACCCGGCTATAGGGGGCCACAGGACCCCACCTATAGGGCCCCATAGGGACCCCAGGCCATAGGGCACTATAGGCACCCGGCTATAGGGGGCCACAGGGACCCCACCATAGGGCCCCATAGGGACCCCAGGCCATAGGGCACTATAGGCACCCGGCTATAGGGGGCCACAGGGACCTCACCATAGGGCCCCATAGGGACCCCAGGCCATAGGGCACTATAGGCACCCGGCTATAGGGGGCCACAGGAACCCCACCATAGGGCCCCATAGGGACCCCAGGCCATAGGGCACTATAGGCACCCGGCTATAGGGGGCCACAGGGACCCCCACCATAGGGCCCCATAGGGACCCCCAGGCCATAGGGCACTATAGGCACCCGGCTATAGGGGGCCACAGGGACCCCACCTATAGGGCCCCATAGGGACCCCAGGCCATAGGGCACTATAGGCACCCGGCTATAGGGGGCCACAGGGACCCCACCATAGGGCCCCATAGGGATCCCAGGCCATAGGGCACTATAGGCACCCGGCTATAGGGGGCCACAGGGACCCCACCATAGGGCCCCATAGGGACCCCAGGCCATAGGGCACTATAGGCACCCGGCTATAGGGGGCCACAGGGACCCCACCTATAGGGCCCCATAGGGACCCCAGGCCATAGGGCACTATAGGCACGCGGCTATAGGGGGCCACAGGGACCCCACCATAGGGCCCCATAGGGACCCCAGGCCATAGGGCACTATAGGCACCCGGCTATAGGGGGCCACAGGGACCCCACCTATAGGGCCCCATAGGGACCCCAGGCCATAGGGCACTATAGGCACCCGGCTATAGGGGGCCACAGGGACCCCACCATAGGGCCCCATAGGGACCCCAGGCCATAGGGCACTCTAGGCACCCGGCTATAGGGGGCCACAGGGACCCCACCTATAGGGCCCCATAGGGACCCCAGGCCATAGGGCACTCTAGGCACCCGGCTATAGGGGGCCACAGGGACCCCACCATAGGGCCCCATAGGGACCCCAGGCCATAGGGCACTATAGGCACCCGGCTATAGGGGGCCACAGGGACCCCACCATAGGGCCCCATAGGGACCCCAGGCCATAGGGCACTATAGGCACCCGGCTATAGGGGGCCACAGGGACCCCACCTATAGGGCCCCATAGGGACCCCAGGCCATAGGGCACTATAGGCACCCGGCTATAGGGGGCCACAGGGACCCCACCATAGGGCCCCATAGGGACCCCAGGCCATAGGGCACTATAGGCACCCGGCTATAGGAGGCCACAGGGACCCCACAATAGGGCCCCATAGGGACCCCAGGCCATAGGGCACTATAGGCACCCGGCTATAGGGGGCCACAGGGACCCCACCTATAGGGCCCCATAGGGACCCCAGGCCATAGGGCACTATAGGCACCCGGCTATAGGGGGCCACAGGGACCCCACCATAGGGCCCCATAGGGACCCCAGGCCATAGGGCACTATAGGCACCCGGCTATAGGGGGCCACAGGGACCCCACCTATAGGGCCCCATAGGGACCCCAGGCCATAGGGCACTATAGGCACCCGGCTATAGGGGGCCACAGGGACCCCACCATAGGGCCCCATAGGGATCCCAGGCCATAGGGCACTATAGGCACCCGGCTATAGGGGGCCACAGGGACCCCACCATAGGGCCCCATAGGGACCCCAGGCCATAGGGCACTATAGGCACCCGGCTATAGGGGGCCACAGGGACCCCACCTATAGGGCCCCATAGGGACCCCAGGCCATAGGGCACTATAGGCACGCGGCTATAGGGGGCCACAGGGACCCCACCATAGGGCCCCATAGGGACCCCAGGCCATAGGGCACTATAGGCACCCGGCTATAGGGGGCCACAGGGACCCCACCTATAGGGCCCCATAGGGACCCCAGGCCATAGGGCACTATAGGCACCCGGCTATAGGGGGCCACAGGGACCCCACCATAGGGCCCCATAGGGACCCCAGGCCATAGGGCACTCTAGGCACCCGGCTATAGGGGGCCACAGGGACCCCACCTATAGGGCCCCATAGGGACCCCAGGCCATAGGGCACTCTAGGCACCCGGCTATAGGGGGCCACAGGGACCCCACCATAGGGCCCCATAGGGACCCCAGGCCATAGGGCACTATAGGCACCCGGCTATAGGGGGCCACAGGGACCCCACCATAGGGCCCCATAGGGACCCCAGGCCATAGGGCACTATAGGCACCCGGCTATAGGGGGCCACAGGGACCCCACCTATAGGGCCCCATAGGGACCCCAGGCCATAGGGCACTATAGGCACCCGGCTATAGGGGGCCACAGGGACCCCACCATAGGGCCCCATAGGGACCCCAGGCCATAGGGCACTATAGGCACCCGGCTATAGGAGGCCACAGGGACCCCACAATAGGGCCCCATAGGGACCCCAGGCCATAGGGCACTATAGGCACCCGGCTATAGGGGGCCACAGGGACCCCACCTATAGGGCCCCATAGGGACCCCAGGCCATAGGGCACTATAGGCACCCGGCTATAGGGGGCCACAGGGACCCCACCATAGGGCCCCATAGGGACCCCAGGCCATAGGGCACTATAGGCACCCGGCTATAGGGGGCCACAGGGACCCCACCATAGGGCCCCATAGGGACCCCAGGCCATAGGGCACTATAGGCACCCGGCTATAGGGGGCCACAGGGACCCCACCTATAGGGCCCCATAGGGACCCCAGGCCATAGGGCACTATAGGCACCCGGCTATAGGGGGCCACAGGGACCCCACCATAGGGCCCCATAGGGACCCCAGGCCATAGGGCACTATAGGCACCCGGCTATAGGGGGCCACAGGGGGCCCACCATAGGGCCCCATAGGGACCCCAGGCCATAGGGCACTATAGGCACCCGGCTATAGGGGGCCACAGGGACCCCACCTATAGGGCCCCATAGGGACCCCAGGCCATAGGGCACTATAGGCACCCGGCTATAGGGGGCCACAGGGACCCCACCTATAGGGCCCCATAGGGACCCCAGGCCATAGGGCACTCTAGGCACCCGGCTATAGGGGGCCACAGGGGGCCCACCATAGGGCCCCATAGGGACCCCAGGCCATAGGGCACTCTAGGCACCCGGCTATAGGGGGCCACAGGGACCCCACCATAGGGCCCCATAGGGACCCCAGGCCATAGGGCACTATAGGCACCCGGCTATAGGGGGCCACAGGGACCCCACCTATAGGGCCCCATAGGGACCCCAGGCCATAGGGCACTATAGGCACCCGGCTATAGGGGGCCACAGGGACCCCACCATAGGGCCCCATAGGGACCCCAGGCCATAGGGCACTATAGGCACCCGGCTATAGGGGGCCACAGGGACCCCACCTATAGGGCCCCATAGGGACCCCAGGCCATAGGGCACTATAGGCACCCGGCTATAGGGGACCACAGGGACCCCACCATGGGGCCCCATAGGGACCCCAGGCCATAGGGCACTATAGGCACCCGGCTATAGGGGGCCACAGGGACCCCACCTATAGGGCCCCATAGGGACCCCAGGCCATAGGGCACTATAGGCACCCGGCTATAGGGGGCCACAGGGACCCCACCATAGGGCCCCATAGGGATCCCAGGCCATAGGGCACTATAGGCACCCGGCTATAGGGGGCCACAGGGACCCCACCATAGGGCCCCATAGGGACCCCAGGCCATAGGGCACTATAGGCACCCGGCTATAGGGGGCCATAGGGACCCCACCTATAGGGCCCCATAGGGACCCCAGGCCATAGGGCACTATAGGCACCCGGCTATAGGGGGCCACAGGGACCCCACCATAGGGCCCCATAGGGACCCCAGGCCATAGGGCACTATAGGCACCCGGCTATAGGGGGCCACAGGGGGCCCACCATAGGGCCCCATAGGGACCCCAGGCCATAGGGCACTCTAGGCACCCGGCTATAGGGGGCCACAGGGACCCCACCATAGGGCCCCATAGGGACCCCAGGCCATAGGGCACTCTAGGCACCCGGCTATAGGGGGCCACAGGGACCCCACCATAGGGCCCCATAGGGACCCCAGGCCATAGGGCACTATAGGCACCCGGCTATAGGGGGCCACAGGGGGCCCACCATAGGGCCCCATAGGGACCCCAGGCCATAGGGCACTCTAGGCACCCGGCTATAGGGGGCCACAGGGACCCCACCATAGGGCCCCATAGGGACCCCAGGCCATAGGGCACTCTAGGCACCCGGCTATAGGGGGCCACAGGGGGCCCACCATAGGGCCCCATAGGGACCCCAGGCCATAGGGCACTATAGGCACCCGGCTATAGGGGGCCACAGGGACCCCACCATAGGGCCCCATAGGGACCCCAGGCCATAGGGCACTA
>NW_027664052.1:0-17500 GCF_964034855.1 Anser brachyrhynchus
ACTTTCTGCCATCCAAAAAGTGCTCTCAGCGGAAGCCTTTGGGTACACCTGAACTCCCTGGGGGAGCCTTTACGCAACCCCACACTCAACAGGACTCTGCGTCTTCGCTCTTTCCTAACAACCCTAAACATAACCCTAACCGCAACAAGAAGCTGAACCCGAGTTAGACCCGAAAAAACACGTACGGTGCCACTTTCTGCCATCCAAAAGTGCTCTCAGCGGAAGCCTTTGGGTACACGTGAACTCCCTGGGGGAGCCTTTACGCAACCCCACACTCAACAGGACTCTGCGTCTTCACTCTTTCCTAACAACCCTAAACATAACCCTAACCGCAACAAGAAGCTGAACCCGAGTTAGACCCGAAAAAACACGTACGGTGCCACTTTCTGCCATCAAAAAGTGCTCTCAGCGGAAGCCTTTGGGTACACCTGAACTCCCTGGGGGAGCCTTTACGCAACCCCACACTCAACAGGACTCTGCGTCTTCACTCTTTCCTAACAACCCTAAACATAACCCTAACCGCAACAAGAAGCTGAACCCGAGTTAGACCCGAAAAAACACGTACGGTGCCACTTTCTGCCATCAAAAAGTGCTCTCAGCGGAAGCCTTTGGGTACACCTGAACTCCCTGGGGGAGCCTTTACGCAACCCCACACTCAACAGGACTCTGCGTCTTCACTCTTTCCTAACAACCCTAAACATAACCCTAACCGCAACAAGAAGCTGAACCCGAGTTAGACCCGAAAAAACACGTACGGTGCCACTTTCTGCCATCAAAAAGTGCTCTCAGCGGAAGCCTTTGGGTACACCTGAACTCCCTGGGGGAGCCTTTACGCAACCCCACACTCAACAGGACTCTGCGTCTTCACTCTTTCCTAACAACCCTAAACATAACCCTAACCGCAACAAGAAGCTGAACCCGAGTTAGACCCGAAAAAACACGTACGGTGCAACTTTCTGCCATCAAAAAGTGCTCTCAGCGGAAGCCTTTGGGAACACCTGAACTCCCTGGGGGAGCCTTTACGCAACCCCACACTCAACAGGACTCTGCGTCTTCACTCTTTCCTAACAACCCTAAACATAACCCTAACCGCAACAAGAAGCTGAACCCGAGTTAGAGCCGAAAAAACACGTACGGTGCCACTTTCTGCCATCAAAAAGTGCTCTCAGCGGAAGCCTTTGGGTACACCTGAACTCCCTGGGGGAGCCTTTACGCAACCCCACACTCAACAGGACTCTGCGTCTTCACTCTTTCCTAACAACCCTAAACATAACCCTAACCGCAACAAGAAGCTGAACCCGAGTTAGACCCGAAAAAACACGTACGGTGCCACTTTCTGCCATCCAAAAGTGCTCTCAGCGGAAGCCTTTGGGTACACCTGAACTCCCTGGGGGAGCCTTTACGCAACCCCACACTCAACAGGACTCTGCGTCTTCACTCTTTCCTAACAACCCTAAACATAACCCTAACCGCAACAAGAAGCTGAACCCGAGTTAGACCCGAAAAAACACGTACGGTGCCACTTTCTGCCATCAAAAAGTGCTCTCAGCGGAAGCCTTTGGGTACACCTGAACTCCCTGGGGGAGCCTTTACGCAACCCCACACTCAACAGGACTCTGCGTCTTCACTCTTTCCTAACAACCCTAAACATAACCCTAACCGCAACAAGAAGCTGAACCCGAGTTAGACCCGAAAAAACACGTACGGTGCCACTTTCTGCCATCCAAAAGTGCTCTCAGCGGAAGCCTTTGGGTACACCTGAACTCCCTGGGGGAGCCTTTACGCAACCCCACACTCAACAGGACTCTGCGTCTTCACTCTTTCCTAACAACCCTAAACATAACCCTAACCGCAACAAGAAGCTGAACCCGAGTTAGACCCGAAAAAACACGTACGGTGCCACTTTCTGCCATCAAAAAGTGCTCTCAGCGGAAGCCTTTGGGTACACCTGAACTCCCTGGGGGAGCCTTTACGCAACCCCACACTCAACAGGACTCTGCGTCTTCACTCTTTCCTAACAACCCTAAACATAACCCTAACCGCAACAAGAAGCTGAACCCGAGTTAGACCCGAAAAAACACGTACGGTGCAACTTTCTGCCATCAAAAAGTGCTCTCAGCGGAAGCCTTTGGGTACACCTGAACTCCCTGGGGGAGCCTTTACGCAACCCCACACTCAACAGGACTCTGCGTCTTCACTCTTTCCTAACAACCCTAAACATAACCCTAACCGCAACAAGAAGCTCAACCCGAGTTAGACCCGAAAAAACACGTACGGTGCCACTTTCTGCCATCAAAAAGTGCTCTCAGCGGAAGCCTTTGGGTACACCTGAACTCCCTGGGGGAGCCTTTACGCAACCCCACACTCAACAGGACTCTGCGTCTTCACTCTTTCCTAACAACCCTAAACATAACCCTAACCGCAACAAGAAGCTGAACCCGAGTTAGACCCGAAAAAACACGTACGGTGCCACTTTCTGCCATCAAAAAGTGCTCTCAGCGGAAGCCTTTGGGTACACCTGAACTCCCTGGGGGAGCCTTTACGCAACCCCGCACTCAACAGGACTCTGCGTCTTCACTCTTTCCTAACAACCCTAAACATAACCCTAACCGCAACAAGAAGCTGAACCCGAGTTAGACCCGAAAAAACACGTACGGTGCCACTTTCTGCCATCCAAAAGTGCTCTCAGCGGAAGCCTTTAGGTACACCTGAACTCCCTGGGGGAGCCTTTACGCAACCCCACACTCAACAGGACTCTGCGTCTTCACTCTTTCCTAACAACCCTAAACATAACCCTAACCGCAACAAGAAGCTGAACCCGAGTTAGACCCGAAAAAACACGTACGGTGCCACTTTCTGCCATCAAAAAGTGCTCTCAGCGGAAGCCTTTGGGTACACCTGAACTCCCTGGGGGAGCCTTTACGCAACCCCACACTCAACAGGACTCTGCGTCTTCACTCTTTCCTAACAACCCTAAACATAACCCTAACCGCAACAAGAAGCTGAACCCGAGTTAGACCCGAAAAAACACGTACGGTGCCACTTTCTGCCATCAAAAAGTGCTCTCAGCGGAAGCCTTTGGGTACACGTGAACTCCCTGGGGGAGCCTTTACGCAACCCCACACTCAACAGGACTCTGCGTCTTCACTCTTTCCTAACAACCCTAAACATAACCCTAACCGCAACAAGAAGCTGAACCCGAGTTAGACCCGAAAAAACACGTACGGTGCCACTTTCTGCCATCAAAAAGTGCTCTCAGCGGAAGCCTTTGGGTACACCTGAACTCCCTGGGGGAGCCTTTACGCAACCCCACACTCAACAGGACTCTGCGTCTTCACTCTTTCCTAACAACCCTAAACATAACCCTAACCGCAACAAGAAGCTGAACCCGAGTTAGACCCGAAAAAACACGTACGGTGCCACTTTCTGCCATCAAAAAGTGCTCTCAGCGGAAGCCTTTGGGTACACCTGAACTCCCTGGGGGAGCCTTTACGCAACCCCACACTCAACAGGACTCTGCGTCTTCACTCTTTCCTAACAACCCTAAACATAACCCTAACCGCAACAAGAAGCTGAACCCGAGTTAGACCCGAAAAAACACGTACGGTGCCACTTTCTGCCATCAAAAAGTGCTCTCAGCGGAAGCCTTTGGGTACACGTGAACTCCCTGGGGGAGCCTTTACGCAACCCCACACTCAACAGGACTCTGCGTCTTCACTCTTTCCTAACAACCCTAAACATAAGCCTAACCGGAACAAGAAGCTCAACCCGAGTTAGACCCGAAAAAACACGTACGGTGCTTCTTTCTGCCATCCAAAAGTGCTCTCAGCGGAAGCCTTTGGGTACACCTGAACTCCCTGGGGGAGCCTTTACGCAACCCCACACTCAACAGGACTCTGCGTCTTCACTCTTTCCTAACAACCCTAAACATAACCCTAACCGCAACAAGAAGCTGAACCCGAGTTAGACCCGAAAAAACACGTACGGTGCCACTTTCTGCCATCAAAAAGTGCTCTCAGCGTAAGCCTTTGGGTACACCTGAACTCCCTGGGGGAGCCTTTACGCAACCCCACACTCAACAGGACTCTGCGTCTTCACTCTTTCCTAACAACCCTAAACATAACCCTAACCGCAACAAGAAGCTGAACCCGAGTTAGACCCGAAAAAACACGTACGGTGCCACTTTCTGCCATCAAAAAGTGCTCTCAGCGGAAGCCTTTGGGTACACCTGAACTCCCTGGGGGAGCCTTTACGCAACCCCACACTCAACAGGACTCTGCGTCTTCACTCTTTCCTAACAACCCTAAACATAACCCTAACCGCAACAAGAAGCTGAACCCGAGTTAGACCCGAAAAAACACGTACGATGCCACTTTCTGCCATCAAAAAGTGCTCTCAGCGGAAGCCTTTGGGTACACCTGAACTCCCTGGGGGAGCCTTTACGCAACCCCACACTCAACAGGACTCTGCGTCTTCACTCTTTCCTAACAACCCTAAACATAACCCTAAGCGCAACAAGAAGCTGAACCCGAGTTAGACCCGAAAAAACACGTACGGTGCCACTTTCTGCCATCAAAAAGTGCTCTCAGCGGAAGCCTTTGGGTACACCTGAACTCCCTGGGGGAGCCTTTACGCAACCCCACACTCAACAGGACTCTGCGTCTTCACTCTTTCCTAACAACCCTAAACATAACCCTAACCGCAACAAGAAGCTGAACCCGAGTTAGACCCGAAAAAACACGTACGGTGCCACTTTCTGCCATCAAAAAGTGCTCTCAGCGGAAGCCTTTGGGTACACCTGAACTCCCTGGGGGAGCCTTTACGCAACCCCGCACTCAACAGGACTCTGCGTCTTCACTCTTTCCTAACAACCCTAAACATAACCCTAACCGCAACAAGAAGCTCAACCCGAGTTAGACCCGAAAAAACACGTACGGTGCCACTTTCTGCCATCCAAAAGTGCTCTCAGCGGAAGCCTTTAGGTACACCTGAACTCCCTGGGGGAGCCTTTACGCAACCCCACACTCAACAGGACTCTGCGTCTTCACTCTTTCCTAACAACCCTAAACATAACCCTAACCGCAACAAGAAGCTGAACCCGAGTTAGACCCGAAAAAACACGTACGGTGCCACTTTCTGCCATCAAAAAGTGCTCTCAGCGGAAGCCTTTGGGTACACCTGAACTCCCTGGGGGAGCCTTTACGCAACCCCACACTCAACAGGACTCTGCGTCTTCACTCTTTCCTAACAACCCTAAACATAACCCTAACCGCAACAAGAAGCTGAACCCGAGTTAGACCCGAAAAAACACGTACGGTGCCACTTTCTGCCATCAAAAAGTGCTCTCAGCGGAAGCCTTTGGGTACACCTGAACTCCCTGGGGGAGCCTTTACGCAACCCCACACTCAACAGGACTCTGCGTCTTCACTCTTTCCTAACAACCCTAAACATAACCCTAACCGCAACAAGAAGCTCAACCCGAGTTAGACCCGAAAAAACACGTACGGTGCCACTTTCTGCCATCAAAAAGTGCTCTCAGCGGAAGCCTTTGGGTACACCTGAACTCCCTGGGGGAGCCTTTACGCAACCCCACACTCAACAGGACTCTGCGTCTTCACTCTTTCCTAACAACCCTAAACATAACCCTAACCGCAACAAGAAGCTGAACCCGAGTTAGACCCGAAAAAACACGTACGGTGCCACTTTCTGCCATCAAAAAGTGCTCTCAGCGGAAGCCTTTGGGTACACGTGAACTCCCTGGGGGAGCCTTTACGCAACCCCACACTCAACAGGACTCTGCGTCTTCACTCTTTCCTAACAACCCTAAACATAACCCTAACCGCAACAAGAAGCTGAACCCGAGTTAGACCCGAAAAAACACGTACGGTGCCACTTTCTGCCATCAAAAAGTGCTCTCAGCGGAAGCCTTTGGGTACACCTGAACTCCCTGGGGGAGCCTTTACGCAACCCCACACTCAACAGGACTCTGCGTCTTCACTCTTTCCTAACAACCCTAAACATAACCCTAACCGCAACAAGAAGCTGAACCCGAGTTAGACCCGAAAAAACACGTACGGTGCCACTTTCTGCCATCCAAAAGTGCTCTCAGCGGAAGCCTTTGGGTACACCTGAACTCCCTGGGGGAGCCTTTACGCAACCCCACACTCAACAGGACTCTGCGTCTTCACTCTTTCCTAACAACCCTAAACATAACCCTAACCGCAACAAGAAGCTGAACCCGAGTTAGACCCGAAAAAACACGTACGGTGCCACTTTCTGCCATCCAAAAGTGCTCTCAGCGGAAGCCTTTGGGTACACCTGAACTCCCTGGGGGAGCCTTTACGCAACCCCACACTCAACAGGACTCTGCGTCTTCACTCTTTCCTAACAACCCTAAACATAAGCCTAACCGGAACAAGAAGCTCAACCCGAGTTAGACCCGAAAAAACACGTACGGTGCCACTTTCTGCCATCAAAAAGTGCTCTCAGCGGAAGCCTTTGGGTACACCTGAACTCCCTGGGGGAGCCTTTACGCAACCCCACACTCAACAGGACTCTGCGTCTTCACTCTTTCCTAACAACCCTAAACATAACCCTAACCGCAACAAGAAGCTGAACCCGAGTTAGACCCGAAAAAACACGTACGGTGCCACTTTCTGCCATCCAAAAGTGCTCTCAGCGGAAGCCTTTGGGTACACCTGAACTCCCTGGGGGAGCCTTTACGCAACCCCACACTCAACAGGACTCTGCGTCTTCACTCTTTCCTAACAACCCTAAACATAACCCTAACCGCAACAAGAAGCTGAACCCGAGTTAGACCCGAAAAAACACGTACGGTGCCACTTTCTGCCATCAAAAAGTGCTCTCAGCGGAAGCCTTTGGGTACACCTGAACTCCCTGGGGGAGCCTTTACGCAACCCCACACTCAACAGGACTCTGCGTCTTCACTCTTTCCTAACAACCCTAAACATAACCCTAACCGCAACAAGAAGCTCAACCCGAGTTAGACCCGAAAAAACACGTACAGTGCCACTTTCTGCCATCAAAAAGTGCTCTCAGCGGAAGCCTTTGGGTACACCTGAACTCCCTGGGGGAGCCTTTACGCAACCCCACACTCAACAGGACTCTGCGTCTTCACTCTTTCCTAACAACCCTAAACATAACCCTAACCGCAACAAGAAGCTGAACCCGAGTTAGACCCGAAAAAACACGTACGGTGCCACTTTCTGCCATCAAAAAGTGCTCTCAGCGGAAGCCTTTGGGTACACCTGAACTCCCTGGGGGAGCCTTTACGCAACCCCACACTCAACAGGACTCTGCGTCTTCACTCTTTCCTAACAACCCTAAACATAACCCTAACCGCAACAAGAAGCTGAACCCGAGTTAGACCCGAAAAAACACGTACGGTGCCACTTTCTGCCATCAAAAAGTGCTCTCAGCGGAAGCCTTTGGGAACACCTGAACTCCCTGGGGGAGCCTTTA
The DNA here is from genome assembly GCF_964034855.1 of Anser brachyrhynchus. NCBI lineage: Eukaryota > Metazoa > Chordata > Aves > Anseriformes > Anatidae > Anser > Anser brachyrhynchus. The sequence continues at coordinate 7,483 of NW_027664052.1, forward strand.
CGCAACCCCACACTCAACAGGACTCTGCGTCTTCACTCTTTCCTAACAACCCTAAACATAACCCTAACCGCAACAAGAAGCTGAACCCGAGTTAGACCCGAAAAAACACGTACGGTGCCACTTTCTGCCATCAAAAAGTGCTCTCAGCGGAAGCCTTTGGGTACACCTGAACTCCCTGGGGGAGCCTTTACGCAACCCCGCACTCAACAGGACTCTGCGTTTTCACTCTTTCCTAACAACCCTAAACATAACCCTAACCGCAACAAGAAGCTCAACCCGAGTTAGACCCGAAAAAACACGTACGGTGCCACTTTCTGCCATCCAAAAGTGCTCTCAGCGGAAGCCTTTAGGTACACCTGAACTCCCTGGGGGAGCCTTTACGCAACCCCACACTCAACAGGACTCTGCGTCTTCACTCTTTCCTAACAACCCTAAACATAACCCTAACCGCAACAAGAAGCTGAACCCGAGTTAGACCCGAAAAAACACGTACGGTGCCACTTTCTGCCATCAAAAAGTGCTCTCAGCGGAAGCCTTTGGGTACACCTGAACTCCCTGGGGGAGCCTTTACGCAACCCCACACTCAACAGGACTCTGCGTCTTCACTCTTTCCTAACAACCCTAAACATAACCCTAACCGCAACAAGAAGCTGAACCCGAGTTAGACCCGAAAAAACACGTACGGTGCCACTTTCTGCCATCAAAAAGTGCTCTCAGCGGAAGCCTTTGGGTACACCTGAACTCCCTGGGGGAGCCTTTACGCAACCCCACACTCAACAGGACTCTGCGTCTTCACTCTTTCCTAACAACCCTAAACATAACCCTAACCGCAACAAGAAGCTGAACCCGAGTTAGACCCGAAAAAACACGTACGGTGCCACTTTCTGCCATCAAAAAGTGCTCTCAGCGGAAGCCTTTGGGTACACCTGAACTCCCTGGGGGAGCCTTTACGCAACCCCACACTCAACAGGACTCTGCGTCTTCACTCTTTCCTAACAACCCTAAACATAACCCTAAGCGCAACAAGAAGCTGAACCCGAGTTAGACCCGAAAAAACACGTACGGTGCCACTTTCTGCCATCAAAAAGTGCTCTCAGCGGAAGCCTTTGGGTACACCTGAACTCCCTGGGGGAGCCTTTACGCAACCCCACACTCAACAGGACTCTGCGTCTTCACTCTTTCCTAACAACCCTAAACATAACCCTAACCGCAACAAGAAGCTGAACCCGAGTTAGACCCGAAAAAACACGTACGATGCCACTTTCTGCCATCAAAAAGTGCTCTCAGCGGAAGCCTTTGGGTACACCTGAACTCCCTGGGGGAGCCTTTACGCAACCCCACACTCAACAGGACTCTGCGTCTTCACTCTTTCCTAACAACCCTAAACATAACCCTAAGCGCAACAAGAAGCTGAACCCGAGTTAGACCCGAAAAAACACGTACGGTGCCACTTTCTGCCATCAAAAAGTGCTCTCAGCGGAAGCCTTTGGGTACACCTGAACTCCCTGGGGGAGCCTTTACGCAACCCCACACTCAACAGGACTCTGCGTCTTCACTCTTTCCTAACAACCCTAAACATAACCCTAACCGCAACAAGAAGCTGAACCCGAGTTAGACCCGAAAAAACACGTACGGTGCCACTTTCTGCCATCAAAAAGTGCTCTCAGCGGAAGCCTTTGGGTACACCTGAACTCCCTGGGGGAGCCTTTACGCAACCCCGCACTCAACAGGACTCTGCGTCTTCACTCTTTCCTAACAACCCTAAACATAACCCTAACCGCAACAAGAAGCTCAACCCGAGTTAGACCCGAAAAAACACGTACGGTGCCACTTTCTGCCATCCAAAAGTGCTCTCAGCGGAAGCCTTTGGGTACACCTGAACTCCCTGGGGGAGCCTTTACGCAACCCCACACTCAACAGGACTCTGCGTCTTCACTCTTTCCTAACAACCCTAAACATAACCCTAACCGCAACAAGAAGCTGAACCCGAGTTAGACCCGAAAAAACACGTACGGTGCCACTTTCTGCCATCCAAAAGTGCTCTCAGCGGAAGCCTTTGGGTACACCTGAACTCCCTGGGGGAGCCTTTACGCAACCCCACACTCAACAGGACTCTGCGTCTTCACTCTTTCCTAACAACCCTAAACATAACCCTAACCGCAACAAGAAGCTGAACCCGAGTTAGACCCGAAAAAACACGTACGGTGCCACTTTCTGCCATCAAAAAGTGCTCTCAGCGGAAGCCTTTGGGTACACCTGAACTCCCTGGGGGAGCCTTTACGCAACCCCACACTCAACAGGACTCTGCGTCTTCACTCTTTCCTAACAACCCTAAACATAACCCTAACCGCAACAAGAAGCTCAACCCGAGTTAGACCCGAAAAAACACGTACGGTGCCACTTTCTGCCATCAAAAAGTGCTCTCAGCGGAAGCCTTTGGGTACACCTGAACTCCCTGGGGGAGCCTTTACGCAACCCCACACTCAACAGGACTCTGCGTCTTCACTCTTTCCTAACAACCCTAAACATAACCCTAACCGCAACAAGAAGCTGAACCCGAGTTAGACCCGAAAAAACACGTACGGTGCCACTTTCTGCCATCAAAAAGTGCTCTCAGCGGAAGCCTTTGGGTACACGTGAACTCCCTGGGGGAGCCTTTACGCAACCCCACACTCAACAGGACTCTGCGTCTTCACTCTTTCCTAACAACCCTAAACATAACCCTAACCGCAACAAGAAGCTGAACCCGAGTTAGACCCGAAAAAACACGTACGGTGCCACTTTCTGCCATCAAAAAGTGCTCTCAGCGGAAGCCTTTGGGTACACCTGAACTCCCTGGGGGAGCCTTTACGCAACCCCACACTCAACAGGACTCTGCGTCTTCGCTCTTTCCTAACAACCCTAAACATAACCCTAACCGCAACAAGAAGCTGAACCCGAGTTAGACCCGAAAAAACACGTACGGTGCCACTTTCTGCCATCCAAAAGTGCTCTCAGCGGAAGCCTTTGGGTACACCTGAACTCCCTGGGGGAGCCTTTACGCAACCCCACACTCAACAGGACTCTGCGTCTTCACTCTTTCCTAACAACCCTAAACATAACCCTAACCGCAACAAGAAGCTGAACCCGAGTTAGACCCGAAAAAACACGTACGGTGCCACTTTCTGCCATCCAAAAGTGCTCTCAGCGGAAGCCTTTGGGTACACCTGAACTCCCTGGGGGAGCCTTTACGCAACCCCACACTCAACAGGACTCTGCGTCTTCACTCTTTCCTAACAACCCTAAACATAACCCTAACCGCAACAAGAAGCTGAACCCGAGTTAGACCCGAAAAAACACGTACGGTGCCACTTTCTGCCATCAAAAAGTGCTCTCAGCGGAAGCCTTTGGGTACACCTGAACTCCCTGGGGGAGCCTTTACGCAACCCCACACTCAACAGGACTCTGCGTCTTCACTCTTTCCTAACAACCCTAAACATAACCCTAACCGCAACAAGAAGCTGAACCCGAGTTAGACCCGAAAAAACACGTACGGTGCCACTTTCTGCCATCCAAAAGTGCTCTCAGCGGAAGCCTTTGGGTACACCTGAACTCCCTGGGGGAGCCTTTACGCAACCCCACACTCAACAGGACTCTGCGTCTTCACTCTTTCCTAACAACCCTAAACATAACCCTAACCGCAACAAGAAGCTGAACCCGAGTTAGACCCGAAAAAACACGTACGGTGCCACTTTCTGCCATCAAAAAGTGCTCTCAGCGGAAGCCTTTGGGTACACCTGAACTCCCTGGGGGAGCCTTTACGCAACCCCACACTCAACAGGACTCTGCGTCTTCACTCTTTCCTAACAACCCTAAACATAACCCTAACCGCAACAAGAAGCTCAACCCGAGTTAGACCCGAAAAAACACGTACAGTGCCACTTTCTGCCATCAAAAAGTGCTCTCAGCGGAAGCCTTTGGGTACACCTGAACTCCCTGGGGGAGCCTTTACGCAACCCCACACTCAACAGGACTCTGCGTCTTCACTCTTTCCTAACAACCCTAAACATAACCCTAACCGCAACAAGAAGCTGAACCCGAGTTAGACCCGAAAAAACACGTACGGTGCCACTTTCTGCCATCAAAAAGTGCTCTCAGCGGAAGCCTTTGGGAACACCTGAACTCCCTGGGCGAGCCTTTACGCAACCCCACACTCAACAGGACTCTGCGTCTTCACTCTTTCCTAACAACCCTAAACATAACCCTAACCGCAACAAGAAGCTGAACCCGAGTTAGACCCGAAAAAACACGTACGGTGCCACTTTCTGCCATCAAAAAGTGCTCTCAGCGGAAGCCTTTGGGTACACCTGAACTCCCTGGGGGAGCCTTTACGCAACCCCGCACTCAACAGGACTCTGCGTTTTCACTCTTTCCTAACAACCCTAAACATAACCCTAACCGCAACAAGAAGCTCAACCCGAGTTAGACCCGAAAAAACACGTACGGTGCCACTTTCTGCCATCCAAAAGTGCTCTCAGCGGAAGCCTTTAGGTACACCTGAACTCCCTGGGGGAGCCTTTACGCAACCCCACACTCAACAGGACTCTGCGTCTTCACTCTTTCCTAACAACCCTAAACATAACCCTAACCGCAACAAGAAGCTGAACCCGAGTTAGACCCGAAAAAACACGTACGGTGCCACTTTCTGCCATCAAAAAGTGCTCTCAGCGGAAGCCTTTGGGTACACCTGAACTCCCTGGGGGAGCCTTTACGCAACCCCACACTCTACAGGACTCTGCGACCTCACTCTTTCCTAACAACCCTAAACATAACCCTAACCGCAACAAGAAGCTGAACCCGAGTTAGACCCGAAAAAACACGTACGGTGCCACTTTCTGCCTTCAGAAAGTGCTCTCAGCGGAAGCCTTTGGGTACACCTGAACTCCCTGGGGGAGCCTTTACGCAACCCCACACTCAACAGGACTCTGCGTCTTCACTCTTTCCTAACAACCCTAAACATAACCCTAACCGCAACAAGAAGCTCAACCCGAGTTAGACCCGAAAAATCACGTACGGTGCCACTTTCTGCCATCAAAAAGTGCTCTCAGCGGAAGCCTTTGGGTACACCTGAACTCCCTGGGGGAGCCTTTACGCAACCCCACACTCAACAGGACTCTGCGTCTTCACTCTTTCCTAACAACCCTAAACATAACCCTAACCGCAACAAGAAGCTGAACCCGAGTTAGACCCGAAAAAACACGTACGGTGCCACTTTCTGCCATCAAAAAGTGCTCTCAGCGGAAGCCTTTGGGTACACCTGAACTCCCTGGGGGAGCCTTTACGCAACCCCACACTCAACAGGACTCTGCGTCTTCACTCTTTCCTAACAACCCTAAACATAACCCTAACCGCAACAAGAAGCTGAACCCGAGTTAGACCCGAAAAAACACGTACGGTGCCACTTTCTGCCATCAAAAAGTGCTCTCAGCGGAAGCCTTTGGGTACACCTGAACTCCCTGGGGGAGCCTTTACGCAACCCCACACTCAACAGGACTCTGCGTCTTCACTCTTTCCTAACAACCCTAAACATAACCCTAACCGCAACAAGAAGCTCAACCCGAGTTAGACCCGAAAAAACACGTACGGTGCCACTTTCTGCCATCCAAAAGTGCTCTCAGCGGAAGCCTTTGGGTACACCTGAACTCCCTGGGGGAGCCTTTACGCAACCCCACACTCAACAGGACTCTGCGTCTTCACTCTTTCCTAACAACCCTAAACATAACCCTAACCGCAACAAGAAGCTGAACCCGAGTTAGACCCGAAAAAACACGTACGGTGCCACTTTCTGCCATCAAAAAGTGCTCTCAGCGGAAGCCTTTGGGTACACCTGAACTCCCTGGGGGAGCCTTTACGCAACCCCACACTCAACAGGACTCTGCGTCTTCACTCTTTCCTAACAACCCTAAACATAACCCTAACCGCAACAAGAAGCTGAACCCGAGTTAGACCCGAAAAAACACGTACGGTGCCACTTTCTGCCATCAAAAAGTGCTCTCAGCGGAAGCCTTTGGGTACACCTGAACTCCCTGGGGGAGCCTTTACGCAACCCCACACTCAACAGGACTCTGCGTCTTCACTCTTTCCTAACAACCCTAAACATAACCCTAACCGCAACAAGAAGCTGAACCCGAGTTAGACCCGAAAAAACACGTACGGTGCCACTTTCTGCCATCAAAAAGTGCTCTCAGCGGAAGCCTTTGGGAACACCTGAACTCCCTGGGGGAGCCTTTACGCAACCCCACACTCAACAGGACTCTGCGTCTTCACTCTTTCCTAACAACCCTAAACATAACCCTAACCGCAACAAGAAGCTGAACCCGAGTTAGACCCGAAAAAACACGTACGGTGCCACTTTCTGCCATCAAAAAGTGCTCTCAGCGGAAGCCTTTGGGTACACCTGAACTCCCTGGGGGAGCCTTTACGCAACCCCACACTCAACAGGACTCTGCGTCTTCACTCTTTCCTAACAACCCTAAACATAACCCTAACCGGAACAAGAAGCTGAACCCGAGTTAGAGCCGAAAAAACACGTACGGTGCCACTTTCTGCCATCAAAAAGTGCTCTCAGCGGAAGCCTTTGGGTACACCTGAACTCCCTGGGGGAGCCTTTACGCAACCCCACACTCAACAGGACTCTGCGTCTTCACTCTTTCCTAACAACCCTAAACATAACCCTAACCGCAACAAGAAGCTCAACCCGAGTTAGACCCGAAAAAACACGTACGATGCCACTTTCTGCCATCAAAAAGTGCTCTCAGCGGAAGCCTTTGGGTACACCTGAACTCCCTGGGGGAGCCTTTACGCAACCCCGCACTCAACAGGACTCTGCGTCTTCACTCTTTCCTAACAACCCTAAACATAACCCTAACCGCAACAAGAAGCTCAACCCGAGTTAGACCCGAAAAAACACGTACGGTGCCACTTTCTGCCATCCAAAAGTGCTCTCAGCGGAAGCCTTTAGGTACACCTGAACTCCCTGGGGGAGCCTTTACGCAACCCCACACTCAACAGGACTCTGCGTCTTCACTCTTTCCTAACAACCCTAAACATAACCCTAACCGCAACAAGAAGCTGAACCCGAGTTAGACCCGAAAAAACACGTACGGTGCCACTTTCTGCCATCAAAAAGTGCTCTCAGCGGAAGCCTTTGGGTACACCTGAACTCCCTGGGGGAGCCTTTACGCAACCGCACACTCAACAGGACTCTGCGTCTTCACTCTTTCCTAACAACCCTAAACATAACCCTAAGCGCAACAAGAAGCTGAACCCGAGTTAGACCCGAAAAAACACGTACGGTGCCACTTTCTGCCATCAAAAAGTGCTCTCAGCGGAAGCCTTTGGGTACACCTGAACTCCCTGGGGGAGCCTTTACGCAACCCCACACTCAACAGGACTCTGCGTCTTCACTCTTTCCTAACAACCCTAAACATAACCCTAACCGCAACAAGAAGCTGAACCCGAGTTAGACCCGAAAAAACACGTACGGTGCCACTTTCTGCCATCAAAAAGTGCTCTCAGCGGAAGCCTTTGGGTACACCTGAACTCCCTGGGGGAGCCTTTACGCAACCCCGCACTCAACAGGACTCTGCGTCTTCACTCTTTCCTAACAACCCTAAACATAACCCTAACCGCAACAAGAAGCTCAACCCGAGTTAGACCCGAAAAAACACGTACGGTGCCACTTTCTGCCATCCAAAAGTGCTCTCAGCGGAAGCCTTTAGGTACACCTGAACTCCCTGGGGGAGCCTTTACGCAACCCCACACTCAACAGGACTCTGCGTCTTCACTCTTTCCTAACAACCCTAAACATAACCCTAACCGCAACAAGAAGCTGAACCCGAGTTAGACCCGAAAAAACACGTACGGTGCCACTTTCTGCCATCAAAAAGTGCTCTCAGCGGAAGCCTTTGGGTACACCTGAACTCCCTGGGGGAGCCTTTACGCAACCCCACACTCAACAGGACTCTGCGTCTTCGCTCTTTCCTAACAACCCTAAACATAACCCTAACCGCAACAAGAAGCTGAACCCGAGTTAGACCCGAAAAAACACGTACGGTGCCACTTTCTGCCATCAAAAAGTGCTCTCAGCGGAAGCCTTTGGGTACACCTGAACTCCCTGGGGGAGCCTTTACGCAACCCCACACTCAACAGGACTCTGCGTCTTCACTCTTTCCTAACAACCCTAAACATAACCCTAACCGCAACAAGAAGCTCAACCCGAGTTAGACCCGAAAAAACACGTACGGTGCCACTTTCTGCCATCAAAAAGTGCTCTCAGCGGAAGCCTTTGGGTACACCTGAACTCCCTGGGGGAGCCTTTACGCAACCCCACACTCAACAGGACTCTGCGTCTTCACTCTTTCCTAACAACCCTAAACATAACCCTAACCGCAACAAGAAGCTGAACCCGAGTTAGACCCGAAAAAACACGTACGGTGCCACTTTCTGCCATCAAAAAGTGCTCTCAGCGGAAGCCTTTGGGTACACGTGAACTCCCTGGGGGAGCCTTTACGCAACCCCACACTCAACAGGACTCTGCGTCTTCACTCTTTCCTAACAACCCTAAACATAACCCTAACCGCAACAAGAAGCTGAACCCGAGTTAGACCCGAAAAAACACGTACGGTGCCACTTTCTGCCATCAAAAAGTGCTCTCAGCGGAAGCCTTTGGGTACACCTGAACTCCCTGGGGGAGCCTTTACGCAACCCCACACTCAACAGGACTCTGCGTCTTCACTCTTTCCTAACAACCCTAAACATAACCCTAACCGCAACAAGAAGCTGAACCCGAGTTAGACCCGAAAAAACACGTACGGTGCCACTTTCTGCCATCCAAAAGTGCTCTCAGCGGAAGCCTTTGGGTACACCTGAACTCCCTGGGGGAGCCTTTACGCAACCCCACACTCAACAGGACTCTGCGTCTTCACTCTTTCCTAACAACCCTAAACATAACCCTAACCGCAACAAGAAGCTGAACCCGAGTTAGACCCGAAAAAACACGTACGGTGCCACTTTCTGCCATCAAAAAGTGCTCTCAGCGGAAGCCTTTGGGTACACCTGAACTCCCTGGGGGAGCCTTTACGCAACCCCACACTCAACAGGACTCTGCGTCTTCACTCTTTCCTAACAACCCTAAACATAAGCCTAACCGGAACAAGAAGCTCAACCCGAGTTAGACCCGAAAAAACACGTACGGTGCCACTTTCTGCCATCAAAAAGTGCTCTCAGCGGAAGCCTTTGGGTACACCTGAACTCCCTGGGGGAGCCTTTACGCAACCCCACACTCAACAGGACTCTGCGTCTTCACTCTTTCCTAACAACCCTAAACATAACCCTAACCGCAACAAGAAGCTGAACCCGAGTTAGACCCGAAAAAACACGTACGGTGCCACTTTCTGCCATCCAAAAGTGCTCTCAGCGGAAGCCTTTGGGTACACCTGAACTCCCTGGGGGAGCCTTTACGCAACCCCACACTCAACAGGACTCTGCGTCTTCACTCTTTCCTAACAACCCTAAACATAACCCTAACCGCAACAAGAAGCTGAACCCGAGTTAGACCCGAAAAAACACGTACGGTGCCACTTTCTGCCATCAAAAAGTGCTCTCAGCGGAAGCCTTTGGGTACACCTGAACTCCCTGGGGGAGCCTTTACGCAACCCCACACTCAACAGGACTCTGCGTCTTCACTCTTTCCTAACAACCCTAAACATAACCCTAACCGCAACAAGAAGCTCAACCCGAGTTAGACCCGAAAAAACACGTACAGTGCCACTTTCTGCCATCAAAAAGTGCTCTCAGCGGAAGCCTTTGGGTACACCTGAACTCCCTGGGGGAGCCTTTACGCAACCCCACACTCAACAGGACTCTGCGTCTTCACTCTTTCCTAACAACCCTAAACATAACCCTAACCGCAACAAGAAGCTGAACCCGAGTTAGACCCGAAAAAACACGTACGGTGCCACTTTCTGCCATCCAAAAG
>NW_027664052.1:22500-30000 GCF_964034855.1 Anser brachyrhynchus
CCTGGGGGAGCCTTTACGCAACCCCACACTCAACAGGACTCTGCGTCTTCACTCTTTCCTAACAACCCTAAACATAACCCTAACCGCAACAAGAAGCTGAACCCGAGTTAGACCCGAAAAAACACGTACGGTGCCACTTTCTGCCATCAAAAAGTGCTCTCAGCGGAAGCCTTTGGGAACACCTGAACTCCCTGGGGGAGCCTTTACGCAACCCCACACTCAACAGGACTCTGCGTCTTCACTCTTTCCTAACAACCCTAAACATAACCCTAACCGCAACAAGAAGCTGAACCCGAGTTAGACCCGAAAAAACACGTACGGTGCATCTTTCTGCCATCAAAAAGTGCTCTCAGCGGAAGCCTTTGGGTACACCTGAACTCCCTGGGGGAGCCTTTACGCAACCCCACACTCAACAGGACTCTGCGTCTTCACTCTTTCCTAACAACCCTAAACATAACCCTAACCGGAACAAGAAGCTGAACCCGAGTTAGAGCCGAAAAAACACGTACGGTGCCACTTTCTGCCATCAAAAAGTGCTCTCAGCGGAAGCCTTTGGGTACACCTGAACTCCCTGGGGGAGCCTTTACGCAACCCCACACTCAACAGGACTCTGCGTCTTCACTCTTTCCTAACAACCCTAAACATAACCCTAACCGCAACAAGAAGCTGAACCCGAGTTAGACCCGAAAAAACACATACGGTGCCACTTTCTGCCATCAAAAAGTGCTCTCAGCGGAAGCCTTTGGGTACACCTGAACTCCCTGGGGGAGCCTTTACGCAACCCCGCACTCAACAGGACTCTGAGTCTTCACTCTTTCCTTACAACCCTAAACATAACCCTAACCGCAACAAGAAGGTGAACCCGAGTTAGACCCGAAAAAACACATACGGTGCCACTTTCTGCCATCAAAAAGTGCTCTCAGCGGAAGCCTTTGGGTACACCTGAACTCCCTGGGGGAGCCTTTACGCAACCCCGCACTCAACAGGACTCTGTGCCTTCAATATTTCCAAACAACTCTAACCCTAATATTAACACTAAAACTACCACTGCCCCTACAACTAAACCCTAACCAGAACCCTACACCTAACCCTAACTCTAGCCCTAAACACTAAACCTTAAACCCTAAACCCTGAACCCTAACCCTAACCCTAACCCTAACCATAAATCCTAACACTAAACCCTGACTCAAAACCCTAACCATAACCCTAACCCTAACCGTAACCCTAACCCTAACCCTAACCCTAACCCTAACCTCTAAGCCCTAACCCCTAACCTCTAACCATAACCATAACCGTAACCCTAACCCTAACCCTATCCCTAACCCAAACCCTAAACCCTAAACCCTAACCCTAAACCGAACCTAAACACTAACCCTAACCCTAGCCCTATCCCTAATCCTTAACCCTAAACCCTAAACCCTAAACGTAACCCTAACCTTAACCCTAAACCCTAACCCTAGCCTGAACCCTAGCCCTAGACCTAGCCGTAACCCTAATCCAAACCCTAAACCTAGCCCTAACCCTAACTCTAACCCTAGCGCTCACCCTAAACCTAACCCTATCCCTAACCCTTAAACTAACCCTAACCCTAACCCTAATCCTACGCCAAACCCTAAACCCTAACACTAACCATACCCCTACCGCTAACCCTAACCCCTAACCCCTAACCCCTAATGCCTAACCACTAACCCTTAACCCCTAAACTCTAACCCTAATCCTAACCCTAACCCTAACCCTAACCCTAACCCTAACCGTAACATTAACCCTAATCCTAACCCTAACCCTAACCCTAACCCTAACCCTAACCCTAACCCTAACCCTAACCCTAACCCTAACCCTAACCCTAACCCTAACCCTAACCCTAACCCTAACCCTAACCCCTAACCCTAATGGATCTAACCCTAAGACCCTAACCCTAACCCTAACCCTAACCCTAACCCTAACCCTAACCCTAACCCTAACCCTAACCCTAACCCTAACCCTAACCCTAACCCTAACCCTAACCCTAACCCTAACCCTAACCCTAACCCTAACCCTAACCCTAACCCTAACCCAAACCCTAACCCTAACCCTAACCCTAACCCAAACCCTAACCCTAACCCTAACCCTAGCCCTAACCCTAGCCCTAACCCTAACCCTAACCCTAACCCTAACCCTAACCCTAACCCTAACCCTAAACCCTAACCCTAACCCTAACCCAAATAGCGGATCTAACCCTAACCCTAACCCTAACCCTAACCCTAACCCTAACCCTAACCCTAACCCTAACCCTAACCCTAACCCTAACCCTAACCCTAACCCTAACCCTAACCCTAACCCTAACCCTAACCCTAACCCTAACCCTAACCCTAACCCTAACCCTAACCCTAACCCTAACCCTAACCATAACACCTAACCCCTAACCACTAACCCCTAACCCCTAACCACTAACCCCTAACCCCTAACACTAACCGCTAAAGCTAACCCTAATCCTAACCCTAACCCTAACCCTAACCCTCTAACCCTAACCCTCTAACCCTAACCCTAACACTCTAACCCTAACCCTAACCCTAACACTAATCCTAACCCTAACCCTAACCCTAACTCTAACCCTAGCCGTAACCCTAACCCTAACCCTAACCCTTTCTGCCATCAAAAAGTGCTCTCAGCGGAAGCCTTTGGGTACACCTGAACTCCCTTGGGGGGAGCCTTTACGCAACCCCACACTCAACAGGACTCTGCGTCTTCACTCTTTCCTAACAACCCTAAACATAACCCTAACCGCAACAAGAAGCTCAACCCGAGTTAGACCCGAAAAAACACGTACGGTGCCACTTTCTGCCATCCAAAAGTGCTCTCAGCGGAAGCCTTTGGGTACACCTGAACTCCCTGGGGGAGCCTTTACGCAACCCCACACTCAACAGGACTCTGCGTCTTCACTCTTTCCTAACAACCCTAAACATAACCCTAACTGCAACAAGAAGCTCAACCCGAGTTAGACCCGAAAAAACACGTACGGTGCCACTTTCTGCCATCAAAAAGTGCTCTCAGCGGAAGCCTTTGGGTACACCTGAACTCCCTGGGGGAGCCTTTACGCAACCCCACACTCAACAGGACTCTGCGTCTTCACTCTTTCCTAACAACCCTAAACATAACCCTAACCGCAACAAGAAGCTGAACCCGAGTTAGACCCGAAAAAACATGTACGGTGCCACTTTCTGCCATCAAAAAGTGCTCTCAGCGGAAGCCTTTGGGTACACCTGAACTCCCTTGGGGGGAGCCTTTACGCAACCCCACACTCAACAGGACTCTGCGTCTTCACTCTTTCCTAACAACCCTAAACATAACCCTAACCGCAACAAGAAGCTGAACCCGAGTTAGACCCGAAAAAACACGTACGGTGCCACTTTCTGCCATCCAAAAGTGCTCTCAGCGGAAGCCTTTGGGTACACCTGAACTCCCTGGGGGAGCCTTTACGCAACCCCACACTCAACAGGACTCTGCGTCTTCACTCTTTCCTAACAACCCTAAACATAACCCTAACTGCAACAAGAAGCTCAACCCGAGTTAGACCCGAAAAAACACGTACGGTGCCACTTTCTGCCATCAAAAAGTGCTCTCAGCGGAAGCCTTTGGGTACACCTGAACTCCCTGGGGGAGCCTTTACGCAACCCCACACTCAACAGGACTCTGCGTCTTCACTCTTTCCTAACAACCCTAAACATAACCCTAACCGCAACAAGAAGCTGAACCCGAGTTAGACCCGAAAAAACATGTACGGTGCCACTTTCTGCCATCAAAAAGTGCTCTCAGCGGAAGCCTTTGGGTACACCTGAACTCCCTGGGGGAGCCTTTACGCAACCCCACACTCAACAGGACTCTGCGTCTTCACTCTTTCCTAACAACCCTAAACATAACCCTAACCGCAACAAGAAGCTGAACCCGAGTTAGACCCGAAAAAACACGTACGGTGCCACTTTCTGCCATCAAAAAGTGCTCTCAGCGGAAGCCTTTGGGTACACCTGAACTCCCTGGGGGAGCCTTTACGCAACCCCACACTCAACAGGACTCTGCGTCTTCACTCTTTCCTAACAACCCTAAACATAACCCTAACCGCAACAAGAAGCTGAACCCGAGTTAGACCCGAAAAAACACGTACGGTGCCACTTTCTGCCATCCAAAAGTGCTCTCAGCGGAAGCCTTTGGGTACACCTGAACTCCCTGGGGGAGCCTTTACGCAACCCCACACTCAACAGGACTCTGCGTCTTCACTCTTTCCTAACAACCCTAAACATAACCCTAACCGCAACAAGAAGCTCAACCCGAGTTAGACCCGAAAAAACACGTACGGTGCCACTTTCTGCCATCAAAAAGTGCTCTCAGCGGAAGCCTTTGGGTACACCTGAACTCCCTGGGGGAGCCTTTACGCAACCCCACACTCAACAGGACTCTGCGTCTTCACTCTTTCCTAACAACCCTAAACATAACCCTAACCGCAAAAAGAAGCTCAACCCGAGTTAGACCCGAAAAAACACGTACGGTGCCACTTTCTGCCATCAAAAAGTGCTCTCAGCGGAAGCCTTTTGGGTACACCTGAACTCCCTGGGGGAGCCTTTACGCAACCCCACACTCAACAGGACTCTGCGTCTTCACTCTTTCCTAACAACCCTAAACATAACCCTAACCGCAACAAGAAGCTGAACCCGAGTTAGACCCGAAAAAACACGTACGGTGCCACTTTCTGCCATCAAAAAGTGCTCTCAGCGGAAGCCTTTGGGTACACCTGAACTCCCTGGGGGAGCCTTTACGCAACCCCACACTCAACAGGACTCTGCATCTTCACTCTTTCCTAACAACCCTAAACATAACCCTAACCGCAACAAGAAGCTGAACCCGAGTTAGACCCGAAAAAACACGTACGGTGCCACTTTCTGCCATCAAAAAGTGCTCTCAGCGGAAGCCTTTGGGTACACCTGAACTCCCTGGGGGAGCCTTTACGCAACCCCACACTCAACAGGACTCTGCGTCTTCACTCTTTCCTAACAACCCTAAACATAACCCTAACCGCAACAAGAAGCTGAACCCGAGTTAGACCCGAAAAAACACGTACGGTGCCACTTTCTGCCATTAAAAAGTGCTCTCAGCGGAAGCCTTTGGGTACACCTGAACTCCCTGGGGGAGCCTTTACGCAACCCCACACTCAACAGGACTCTGCGTCTTCACTCTTTCCTAACAATCCTAAACATAACCCTAACCGCAACAAGAAGCTGAACCCGAGTTAGACCCGAAAAAACACGTACGGTGCCACTTTCTGCCATCAAAAAGTGCTCTCAGCGGAAGCCTTTGGGTACACCTGAACTCCCTGGGGGAGCCTTTACGCAACCCCACACTCAACAGGACTCTGCGTCTTCGCTCTTTCCTAACAACCCTAAACATAACCCTAACCGCAACAAGAAGCTGAACCCGAGTTAGACCCGAAAAAACACGTACGGTGCCACTTTTTGCCATCAAAAAGTGCTCTCAGCGGAAGCCTTTGGGTACACCTGAACTCCCTGGGGGAGCCTTTACGCAACCCCACACTCAACAGGACTCTGCGTCTTCACTCTTTCCTAACAACCCTAAACATAACCCTAACCGCAACAAGAAGCTGAACCCGAGTTAGACCCGAAAAAACACGTACGGTGCCACTTTCTGCCATCAAAAAGTGCTCTCAGCGGAAGCCTTTGGGTACACCTGAACTCCCTGGGGGAGCCTTTACGCAACCCCACACTCAACAGGACTCTGCGTCTTCACTCTTTCCTAACAACCCTAAACATAACCCTAACCGCAACAAGAAGCTGAACCCGAGTTAGACCCGAAAAAACACGTACGGTGCCACTTTCTGCCATCAAAAAGTGCTCTCAGCGGAAGCCTTTGGGTACACCTGAACTCCCTGGGGGAGCCTTTACGCAACCCCACACTCAACAGGACTCTGCGTCTTCGCTCTTTCCTAACAACCCTAAACATAACCCTAACCGCAACAAGAAGCTGAACCCGAGTTAGACCCGAAAAAACACGTACGGTGCCACTTTCTGCCATCCAAAAGTGCTCTCAGCGGAAGCCTTTGGGTACACCTGAACTCCCTGGGGGAGCCTTTACGCAACCCCACACTCAACAGGACTCTGCGTCTTCACTCTTTCCTAACAACCCTAAACATAACCCTAACCGCAACAAGAAGCTGAACCCGAGTTAGACCCGAAAAAACACGTACGGTGCCACTTTCTGCCATCAAAAAGTGCTCTCAGCGGAAGCCTTTGGGAACACCTGAACTCCCTGGGGGAGCCTTTACGCAACCCCACACTCAACAGGACTCTGCGTCTTCACTCTTTCCTAACAACCCTAAACATAACCCTAACCGCAACAAGAAGCTGAACCCGAGTTAGACCCGAAAAAACACGTACGGTGCATCTTTCTGCCATCAAAAAGTGCTCTCAGCGGAAGCCTTTGGGTACACCTGAACTCCCTGGGGGAGCCTTTACGCAACCCCACACTCAACAGGACTCTGCGTCTTCACTCTTTCCTAACAACCCTAAACATAACCCTAACCGGAACAAGAAGCTGAACCCGAGTTAGAGCCGAAAAAACACGTACGGTGCCACTTTCTGCCATCAAAAAGTGCTCTCAGCGGAAGCCTTTGGGTACACCTGAACTCCCTGGGGGAGCCTTTACGCAACCCCACACTCAACAGGACTCTGCGTCTTCACTCTTTCCTAACAACCCTAAACATAACCCTAACCGCAACAAGAAGCTGAACCCGAGTTAGACCCGAAAAAACACATACGGTGCCACTTTCTGCCATCAAAAAGTGCTCTCAGCGGAAGCCTTTGGGTACACCTGAACTCCCTGGGGGAGCCTTTACGCAACCCCGCACTCAACAGGACTCTGAGTCTTCACTCTTTCCTTACAACCCTAAACATAACCCTAACCGCAACAAGAAGGTGAACCCGAGTTAGACCCGAAAAAACACATACGGTGCCACTTTCTGCCATCAAAAAGTGCTCTCAGCGGAAGCCTTTGGGTACACCTGAACTCCCTGGGGGAGCCTTTACGCAACCCCGCACTCAACAGGACTCTGTGCCTTCAATATTTCCAAACAACTCTAACCCTAATATTAACACTAAAACTACCACTGCCCCTACAACTAAACCCTAACCAGAACCCTACACCTAACCCTAACTCTAGCCCTAAACACTAAACCTTAAACCCTAAACCCTGAACCCTAACCCTAACCCTAACCCTAACCATAAATCCTAACACTAAACCCTGACTCAAAACCCTAACCATAACCCTAACCCTAACCGTAACCCTAACCCTAACCCTAACCCTAACCCTAACCTCTAAGCCCTAACCCCTAACCTCTAACCATAACCATAACCGTAACCCTAACCCTAACCCTATCCCTAACCCAAACCCTAAACCCTAAACCCTAACCCTAAACCGAACCTAAACACTAACCCTAACCCTAGCCCTATCCCTAATCCT